>NC_056750.1:869257188-869537188 GCF_019279795.1 Protopterus annectens | reverse complement strand
AGCGCAACTGTCTATGTACATCCAAGGTATGCAGCAGTCTTTCCCCTGTTCTGTGGATTGGGAAAGAAGGTAGGTAGGTGGATTGCCTGGTTTAGAGACACTCTGGATACCACCTTAGGCATAAATGTAGGATTAGTTCTCATGGACACTCTATCTTGATGGAAGATTAGGAAGGGTTGTACTGCCATTAAGGCCTGTAGTTCAAACCCTTCTTGCTGAAGTAATTGCCAGTAGGAAAGCAGTTTTCCAGGATAGGTGTTGAAGATCTGCTGTTGCTGCTGGTTCGAATGGAGGGAGTGTCAATTTTTCTAGCACAAAGTTCAAGTCCCATGCTGGTAGTGGTGGTTTCCTAGGAGGTTTTACATTCTTGATTCCTCTGAGGAACTGCCTGAGTAGAGGATGTGAGAAGACAGGGGGATCGAAGCTGTATTCTGCAGAAATAGCTGATGCATGTATCTTGATGGAGGAATAGGACAGGCCTGTATGGAGAAGCTCTGCCAAATACTCCAGGATGTTGGCAATATCTATCTTTGACACATCTTTTCCTCTTTCAGTACTCCAAATGACAAACCTTTTCGATTTCCCCTGCATAGTTCCTTCTTGTAGAAGGTCTGCGGGCCTCAAGGATAATGTCTTTAACCCTTTGGGATAAATCTGGGTTAGTTGCTGTTATGTAATGTTCCAGGCAGTCAGTTGCAGAGGTTTTAGGTTTGGATGCATGATGTTGTAGTCGTTTTGAGTTAACATCAAAGGCATCAGGGGTAGTGTCCACATTCTCCCCCGAGACATGCTCCTCAGCAATGGGTACCAATGTTGTCTTGGCCAGTCTGGAGCTATCAGAATTATCCTTGGACGTTCCTCTTTGATTTTCAGTAGTACCTTGTGCATCAAAGGAAGAGGTGGGAATGCATATGCTGTCAGGCCTTTCCAACTGAAGGATAGAGAGTCCACCTTCCATGCAAGTGGGTGGTATGTCCTTGTGCAGAATTTCTTGAGTTGGTGATTGAGTGGGGATGCGAATAGGTCTATTTGTGGCATCCCCCATTTCTTTGTGATGGCCTTGAAGATGTCCGGGTGTAGCATCCATTCGTGAGCATCCGAGGTAGTTCTGCTTAACATGTCTGCTAGGATATTTTCTTTTCCCGGTACAAATATTGCCTGTAACTGAATGTTGTAGCTCAGAGCCATATTCCATAGGTCCAGAGTCATTCGGCATAGGGGGTATGAATGAGTGCCTCCCTGTTTGTTGATGTACCACATGACTGTGGTGTTGTCTGTCCTCATCATTAAATGGCCTTCTTTGAGGAATGGTCTGAAATTCTGGATTGCTAGTTTTACTGCCAGCATTTCTTTTTGATTTATGTGCAGGTGCAGCTGATCTGGAGTCCATAATCCTTGTATGCATTTGTCCAGCATGTGGGCGCCCCAACCTAGGTCTGAGGCGTCCGTTGTGATGGTTTGGCTTGCTTGAAAGTTGTGGAAGGGCAAGCCTGGGTTTGACTGGCATGCTTGAGCCCACCATAGGAACTCTTGTTTCAGGCATGGGATTAGTGGTATTTCGGTTTCTAAGCTATGCCTGTGTTGAGACCATAAATTCTTTAGGTACCACTGTAGCTTTCTCATATGCAGTCTGGCATGGGGGACCAGGATTATGCATGATGCCATGAAGCCCAAGGCCTGCAGTACTTTCCTTGCTGTTAGTTTGTTCTGCTTTGTCAATGCCAAGAAGTAAAGAGGGAGTTGTTCGTGTTTTTCTGCAGTTAGGAATGCCATCTGTTTTACTGTGTCCAATTCTGCACCCAAGAATGTTCTTGTTTGGGATGGTATCAGTCTTGACTTTTTTAAATTGACTGTGTATCCCAGGGCTTGTAGTAAGCAAATGACTCTTTGTAAGTCTTTTGTCAGCTTGCTTTTGTTGTCCGCTTGTATCAGGCAGTCGCCCAGGTATGGATAAATTTGGATTCCCTGTAGCCTGCAATGAGCGATTACTGATGCCAGGCATTTTGTGAATACTCTGGGCGCAGTAGATAAGCCAAAGGGCAATGCTGAGAATTGATAATGCTCTGATCCTGCAAGAAATCTGAGGTATCTTCTGCAATTTGGTCGATGGGGACGCAGGTGTGCCTCCTTGAGATCTAGAGTTACCAGCCAACACCCTTGCCCAGCATGGGAAGAAGTTGCTGTAGGGTCAGCATTTTGAATTTTGGAACAATGATGAATGTGTTTAAAGCGGACAGGTCGAGAATAGGTCTCCAACTTTTCTCTTTTCTTGGTACTAGGAAGAGTCTGGAGTAGAATCCTTTGCCCTGTTCTGTAGGTGGTACCCTTTCCACAGCTCTCATCTTTGTTAATTGAGCTATCTGTTTTAGAGCTTCTGTTTTCTGATTTGGAGGTAGGTTTGGCATTCCTCTTTTTACTGGTAAGGTGTGGAAATGAAACCTGTAGCCTTGGTCTATAGTTTGCAAAATCCACTTGTCTTTTGTGATATAGTGCCAATTTTTTGAAAATAAGGCTAACTTTCCGCTGCTATTTGTTCCCTGGTAGGCGGTGTCAGAGCCAAGTCACTGTGATTATCCTGTTGCAGTGGCAGTGGTTGTGTCTGTGCCTCGTTGGTTATTGCCTTGCCACTGGTGTCCTCTGTAGGCACCTCCTCTGGATTGATTTCTGCCTCTGGAACGTCTATTCCTGCCTCTCTGAGATTTAGAGGAGTCTGGAAAGGACCAATTTTTGGAAGGCCAGTTCCTGCTAAACCTTGGGGGCTGAACCTGTAAGAAATCTTTAACTGTTTGTACAGATTTTGCCTTCTCTTCCATTTTCTTCATTACTTGCTGGGCAGGAGAACCAAATAGACTGACCTTATCCATAGGAGCATCTAATAGCTTTGCTTTAACATGATCCGCAAGACCTGTTCTTTCAACCATGCATGCCTTCTTATAACTGTGCCAGTCACGGCTGATCTAAATGAAGCCTCCAGTGCATCATAGCCACATTTTAAAGAATGGTTACTAACCTGCTGAATGTTATTCACCATTTCTAAAACATATTTCTTATCTAAGGAATCATCAGAGGACAGTTTCTTAGTTAACTGATCAAGCATAAACTCTTGGTATTGGATCATATGAAACTGACAGTTCAAAGCTCTAGCTGAGAGAGTAGCAGAGGTGTAAACTTTTTACCCCATCTCTAAGGACCTGGATTCCCTTTCAGAAGGGAGAGGGTTTTTGCTGAGGTCGGCTACTGCCTTAGGCCCCTGGGAGATAGTCTCAGGATCTGCAAGTGGAGCCTTGTATAGGTGGTGATGAGTGTCCGTACCCTGTAAAACCTATCGGGTTTGGCAGGGGCTGGAGGTAAAGTATCAGGAGCAGTGCAAACATCATTAAATGCATCATCCACAACAGGAAGAACTGGAGGTATAGCTAAGGGCCTATGTTGCGGTAAGTGTAGAAAGGTCCTAAGCCTTTTTCTTGAATCTGAGAAATCTTGTCCCTGCCATTGGAATTGCTCTCTCATGGCATGTAAGGTTTCCCCAAAGGAAAATTCCTCTGGTGGAGAGGCAGATGGAATAGATTCTTCAGCATCGGAATCTTCATAAGTAGAAAAAGGAGCCTCTGGATGGTCTGTATTGTCTGAATCATCAGAAGAGTCATCTGAGGACACTGGCTCAGGGGGCTCTGCTCTAGGTCTCTTTTCTGGAGGTTGAGAGGCCCTGTCTGGGTGAGATTGGGATCCCCTTATTAAAGAGATGAGATCCTCTGCCAGAGTAAGCGTTTGGGAACTGGAACTGGGCCTGTGAGAGGGGGGCTTAACAGGCACAGACTTGGAAGTTTTGGCTGCTTTAGCCCTGGCAAAGGCCTTTATAGACATGGCTGCAGGAGGCCTAGCAGCACCACGTGCTGGGATAGAGACATCCAAAGGGATGGTGTCCGATAATTCTAGAGGAACCACATTAGTAGGTAAAACTTCAGAGGCCGATTCAACTAGGGTAGCAGGAGCCTCGGTAGTAGGCAAGGATTCGGCTGAAGATTGACCCGTTGGCTCGGTTTCGACCGAAACCGAGACACTCGCGGTTTGCTTAACCGTGGTTTCGGCCGAAACCGCGGACCGCGAGTGTCGGTCTTTTTCTTTGCGTTTCTTAACAATTTGAGAAGTCGGAGGATCCGACGGCATAATGTACGCAAATTCTGAGCCGAAAAACTGTTCAGCAAACTCCGACCGACGCCTAAGCGTTCGTCGGTTGAAGGAAGCACAGGCTAAACAGGCTGCTACGTCGTGGTCTGGGCCTAAACAAGGTAAGCAGTAAGAGTGGAAATCTTTATGAGGTATTTGTTTCCCACAAGTTAAACAGTTATTCACTTTTTCTGACATCGGCTGAGGCAAGAAAGAGTCCCCAACGGGGTACTTAGCTTTTAGAAGTCTTCAAGTAGTATTCGGTAGTAGTAATCTCTGGATCTGACCGACCGGCACTTGCGAACAGCTTCTGCTTCGGGCGCCACGCGGCAAGAAAGACTGAGGAAAATGGCGTCGGCTGATGCCTTTATACCCGAAGACCAGCAGAGATGACGTCGGGTGACGTGCGACACCAGCCAAGGCCAGACCCAGACTTTGGAATCCGGCCGACCGAAGGGCTGCCTGACGACAGGACAACCCATTTGTTAGGACTGCAGATGCATCCTTGAAGGACATCAGTTTTACTGATTGGTCTGACTTCTAACAAGAGCATCACAGTTGCAAGTTCTTAATTACGAGCAAACCCTATCTCGTTTTCCACAGACAGGTTTTCATTAACACAATTACTCCAATAGAGCTCTGGAAGTCTGCACTGTAATTTCCAAAGGGTGGAGCCTAAGCCTTTTGACAGAATCAAATTATGTCCTCACATTTCAAACAAATGTTAATTATTCTGGAGCCATAGGGGTTTAAAGAAGTGCAAATGGCAAACTGTTCAGCAAAAACTATTTGTTGTGACAGTGTTCTTTTAGTTCTAGGTCTTAAACTGGATTTTATAATTCACAGTACATTTTCTTTAAGGTTTCACAAAAAAAAAATGTTTGTGAAACAAAAAACTGCTGGACTGCCAACTGGCTCACCCATAGGACACATGAATTCAAAACAGGGGAAGTAACCTCCACAAAAAGACCAGTCACCAGCAGAGTCCCCCAGGTATCGGTGCTGGGACCGGGCAGAGTCCCCCAGGTATCGGTGCTGGGACCGGGCAGAGTCCCCCAGGTATCGGTGCTGGGACCGGCAGAGTCCCCCAGGTATCGGTGCTGGGACCGGGCAGAGTCCCCCAGGTATCGGTGCTGGGACCGGGCAGAGTCCCCCAGGTATCGGTGCTGGGACCGGGCAGAGTCCCCCAGGTATCGGTGCTGGGACCGGCAGAGTCCCCAGGTATCGGTGCTGGGACCGGCAGAGTCCCCAGGTATCGGTGCTGGGACCGGGCAGAGTCCCCAGGTATCGGTGCTGGGACCGCAGAGTCCCCAGGTATCGGTGCTGGGACCGGGCAGAGTCCCCAGGTATCGGTGCTGGGACCGGCAGAGTCCCCAGGTATCGGTGCTGGGACCGGGCAGAGTCCCCAGGTATCGGTGCTGGGACCGCAGAGTCCCCAGGTATCGGTGCTGGGACCGGGCAGAGTCCCCAGGTATCGGTGCTGGGACCGGCAGAGTCCCCCAGGTATCGGTGCTGGGACCGGGCAGAGTCCCCAGGTATCGGTGCTGGGACCGGCAGAGTCCCCAGGTATCGGTGCTGGGACCGGGCAGAGTCCCCCAGGTATCGGTGCTGGGACCGGGCAGAGTCCCCCAGGTATCGGTGCTGGGACCGGGCAGAGTCCCCCAGGTATCGGTGCTGGGACCGGGCAGAGTCCCCCAGGTATCGGTGCTGGGACCGGGCAGAGTCCCCCAGGTATCGGTGCTGGGACCGGGCAGAGTCCCCCAGGTATCGGTGCTGGGACCGGGCAGAGTCCCCCAGGTATCGGTGCTGGGACCGGGCAGAGTCCCACAGGTATCGGTGCTGGGACCGGGCAGAGTCCCACAGGTATTGGTGCTGGGACCGGGCAGAGTCCCACAGGTATCGGTGCTGGGACCGGGCAGAGTCCCACAGGTATCGGTGCTGGGACCGGGCAGAGTCCCACAGGTATCGGTGCTGGGACCGGGCAGAGTCCCACAGGTATCGGTGCTGGGACCGGTCTTGTTTGGCATCCATACCTCTCAAACTCTACAAGAAATCCGGACAAAGCCATATATAATGGCGAGACAAAGGCCCAAAAATAGGAACACGTTTTAGATTTATTTTATTTTTTTAACATTTATTTACCGAGAAAGTCTGACTGGGTCAAGAACCAGGAAAGCTCCAAAATACACAGACACTGCACATGAAAAAGACAATAGCAAGTTTTGAAGCATACATTAAATCAGTAACAATGCACACATTAACATGTGGTGAGTAGATGGTGCACACATTAACATGTGGTGAGTAGATGGTGCACACATTAAATCATTAACAATGCACACATTAACATGTGGTGAGTAGATGGTGCACACATTAACATGTAATGAGTAGATGGTGCACACATTAAATCAGTAATAATGCACACTAACATGTAATGAGTAGATGGGTGCATACATTAAATCAGTAACAATGCACATATTAACATGTAATGAGTAGATGGTGCACACATTAAATCAGTAACAATGCACACACATTAACATGTAATGAGTAGATGGTGCACACATTAACATGTAATGAGTAGATGGTGCACACATTAAATCGGTAACAATGCACACATTAACACGTAATGAGTAGATGGGTGCATACATTAAATCAGTAACAATGCACACATTAACATGTAATGAGTAGATGGTGCACACATTAACCTGTAATGAGTAGATGGTGCACACATTAAATATGTAATAATGCATACATTAACGAGTAGATGGTGGATACATTAAATCAGTAATAATGCACACATTACCGTAATGAGTAGATGGTGCACACATTAAATATGTAATAATGCACACATTAACATGTAATGAGTAGATGGTGGATATATTAAATCAGTAATAATGCACACATTACCATAATGAGTAGATTGTGCACACATTAAATATGTAATAATGCACACATTAACATGTAATGTGTAGATGGTGCACACATTAAACATGTAATGCACACATTAACATGTAATGAGTAGATGGTGCACACATTAACATGTAATGAGTAGATGGTGCACACATTAAATCAGTAACAATGCACACTAACACATGAGTAGATGCTGCACACATTAAATCAGTAACAATGCACAAATTAACATGTAATGAGTAGATGGTGCACACATTAAATCAGTAACAATGCACACATTAACATGTAATGAGTAGATGGTGCACACATTAAATATGTAATAATGCATACATTAACATGTAATGAGTAGATGGTGGATATATTGAATCAGTAATAATGCACACATTAACGTAATGAGTAGATGGTGAACACATTAAATATGTAATAATGCACACATTAACATGTATTGAGTAGATGGTGCACACATTAAATATGTAATGCACACATTAACATGTAATGAGTAGATGGTGCACACTAACATGCAATGAGTAGATGGTGCACACTAACATGCAATGAGTAGATGGTGCACACATTAACATGTAATGAGTAGATGGTGCACACATTAACATGTAATGAGTAGATGGTGCACACATTAACATGTAATGAGTAGATGGTGCACACATATGTAATAATGCACACATTACCATGTAATGAGTAGATGGTGCACACATTAAATATGTAATAATGCACACATTAACATGTAATGAGTAGATGGTGCACACATTAAAATGTAATAATGCACACTAACGTAATGAGTAGGTGGTGCACACATTAAATATGTAATAATGCACACATTAACAAGTAATGAGTAGATGGTGCACACATTAACATGTAATGAGTAGATGGTGCACACATTAAATCAGTAATAATGCACACTAACATGTAATGAGTAGATGGTGCACACTAACATGTAATGAGTAGATGGTGCACACATTAACATGTAATGAGTAGATGGTGCACTCATTAAATATGTAATAATGCACACATTAACATGTAATGAGTAGATGGTGCACACATTAAAAATGTAATAATGCACACCAACATGTAATGAGTAGATGGTACACATTAAATATGTAATAATGCACACATTAACATGTAATGAGTAGATGGTGCACACATTAACATGTAATGAGTAGATGGTGCACACATTAAATCAGTAATAATGCACACTAACATGTAATGAGTAGATGGTGCACACATTAGCATGTAATGAGTAGATGGTGCACTCATTAAATATGTAATAATGCACACATTAACATGTAATGAGTAGATGGTGCACACATTAAATATGTAATAATGCACACTAACATGTAATGAGTAGATGGTGCACACATTAAATATGCAATAATGCACACATTAACATGTAATGAGTAGATGGTGCACACATTAACATGTAATGAGTAGATGGTGCACACATTAAATCAGTAAGAATGCACACATTAACATGCAATGAGTAGATGGTGCACACATTAAATCAGTAACAATGCACACATTAACATGTAGTGAGTAAATGGTGCACACATTAAATCAGTAATAATGCACACATTAACATGTAGTGAGTAGATGGTGCACACATTAAATCAGTAAGAATGCACACATTAACATGCAATGAGTAGATGGTGCACACATTAAATCAGTAACAATGCACACATTAACATGTAGTGAGTAAATGGTGCACACATTAAATCAGTAATAATGCACACATTAACATGCAGTGAGTAGATGGTGCACACATTAACATGTAGTGAGTAGATGGTGCACACATTAAATCAGTAATAATGCACACATTAACATGTAGTGAGTAGATGGTGGACACATTAAATCAGTAATAATGCACACATTAACATGTAATGAGTAGATGGTGCACACATTAATTCAGTAATAACAGACAACTGGTGCCAGAGCCATGGCCTCAAGCTAAATGCCAAAAAGTGTATAATCATCCCCTTTGGCAAAAACAAAGTGCCCACAAATTACCACATAAGTGCTAATCCATTAAGTACAAAAGAAGTAATTAGGGACCTGGGGACCCAAGTTGATAGCAATCTCTCATTTGACAACCCCGTGGCCAAAGTGGTTATAAAAACATTTTATATAGCCCACCTAATCATGAAGGGACTCGCATCTAGATCAGGGGAGGTCATCGTGCCTCTTTACTCATCCCTCATTAGGCCCATAATAGAATACAATGCCCCTTTTGGGATGTATCTTACCAGACACCTGCAGCAACTGGAAAGACCCCAAAAGTACCTCACCAAGAGGATCAAAGGGCTCATACAGATGCCATATGCTGCCCAGTTAAAGAAACTCCAGCTCTACTCAATGGCATACCGCCTGCTCAAAGGCGATCTGTGCCTGACATATAAAGCCATGTCCAACCCGGAATTAATGGACATGCTGCACCTCAGAAAATCCAAATCCCATCGAGCTATGCGCTCGAGAGACTTGAACCTCAGCACTGAAACAAATAGGACATACTGGAGGGACAGATTCATAACCCAGAGGCTCCCTTCACTCTGGAATAAAATCCCAGTCCAGGTTAGGCAGAGTCCCTCATTGACTCTCTTCAAGAGGAATCTTGATGAGTGGATGGGAGATCGTAGGTTTACCCTGGGTATCACTTCTGTGTCACTGTTAGACAGAGGCACAGTATACTAACCTCGAAAAAGGGCATAGCAAAATTAATTTAAAATGGGTGGCGAAAGCCAAACACACTCTGGCTAGGCTTATAAATGCCCTAGGGCAGATAGCCTAGTATGAACCTATGAACCTATGAATAATGCACACATTAACATGTAATGAGTAGATAGTGCACACATTAAATCAGTAATAACGCACACATTAACATGCAATAAGTAGATGGTGCACACATTAACGTGTAATGCGTAGATGGTGCACACATTAACGTGTAATGAGTAGATGGTGCACACATTAAATCAGTAACAATGCACACATTAACATGTAATGAGTAGATGGTGCACACATTAAATTTGTAATAATGCACACATTAACATGTAATGAGTAGATGGTGCACACATTAAATCAGTAAGAATGCACACATTAACACGTAATGAGTAGATGGTGCACACATTAAATCAGTAATAATGCACACATTAATATGTAATGAGTAGATGGTGCACACATTAAATCAGTAACAATGCACACATTAACGTGTAATGAGTAGATGGTGCACACATTAACATGTAATGAGTAGATGGTGCACACATTAAATCAGTAACAATGCACACATTAACGTGTAATGAGTAGATGGTGCACACATTAACATGTAATGAGTAGATGGTGCACACATTAAATCAGTAACAATGCACACATTAACATGTAATGAGTAGATGGTGCACACATTAACATGTAATGAGTAGATGGTGCACACATTAAATCAGTAATAATGCACACTAACATGTAATGAGTAGATGGTGCACACTAACATGTAATGAGTAGATGGTGCACACATTAAATCAGTAATAATGCACACTAACATGTAACGAGTGCATACATTAAATATATAATAAGTGGTAAAATAGTACAGGAAGTAAGTAAGCGAGCACACGTTAAATAAGCAATGAATAGTAAATAAGTACAGAGTTAGGTAAAACACAATAACATACTAGATAGGCAAAAATACTAAAAGTTTTTATCTTTTTTTTTGTTCTTCTTAATTAAGGTTAATGGTGAAGGTCAGGCAGAGGGTCAGAGTATTAAAAGCAAGTGTATGTGCAGAAGAGTTGTGGAGCAGGATGGGAGCAGTTAAGGGTGTAGAAATAAAGATTCTTAGTGTGATATGGTAATGGCTAGTGGATGAAAAACCATGGTCTGGTGATATCCAGCTGTAGAAAAAGGAAAGGCCCTATAGCCAGATAGGGGTCACCTGTTAGGAGAAGAGCAGGGGCAGGTCGGATTACTTAAAAGATGGTTTTAGTGTGCTTTTGAAGTTGGTAAAGCACTCAATGGTAGTAATGTCTGTTGGCAGCGAGTTCCAAATCTTGGCGGTGGAGTGAGAGTATAGGCATCGTCCATATTTTTTTTAAATACTTTTCAAATATCTCTTGGTTTTGTTGTTTATATTTTCGCACTTCCTCAGATGCTTCTTTTTCCAAGCAGATCAAGATTTCTTGATCTATATACTGTTTTTCACAAATCTGTTGTATTAATTAACACAATTTTTCATTCTTTCATCTAATCTCTCTCAATCATTTTGTATATCTTGTGTCTGGAAATTCTGGGCTTTTTACATAATAGTAACAATACATAATTTATTTTTTTCCTCAATAGTCCACTTTATCGTCTTTATGGCTCTTCGTTGGCCTATCAGTTTTTGTTTTTTTGTGGACTACTAATTCCTTCTACAACAGGAGGGGGGCATCCTCCCCCTGGGCCTAGCCCCACTGTAGTAATATGTCCGTATTTTGAGGATTCTACACGGTCATCTTTTCCATTCCTGGCACCAGTCCACCTACCAGGATTGTGCAATTTTTATCCTGGGCCTTGTGCACCCAGCTATCTTTTTTTAGTTTTTTTAAAGCTTTCTGTCGGGTTGTCATGATGTAGAGCAAGGCTAGAGTATATAAATGTTACTGGGGTTGGGGAATGGGTTAGGGGGGTGATGTGGATTAGGAGACGGACATATAATGTTATGAGAAGGGGGAACATTGTTACTGACATGCTTTAATGACTTGGAGAAGGCAGGTGTAGAGAAATGGGCAGTTACATTTTGAAGTGGAGGTAATGTAGTAATGGGTGGGGTTTTAGTGGTAAGTATGCATAAGGAGGTGGGAGTATTTGTAATTGGATGACAAACGTTTATGACGAACAGACCAAAAATATAAGGGAAAAATCTAGGCAATTGAGAGGATCTGTTTTTGTGAAGTAAAAGCCAATAGCAAAGGACTCTGTCTAAGTTTGCAGATGACTGAAAGTAAGGAGCAGTCATTGAATCTCCAAATTACTTAGCCATTCTGCAGGAAGGTTTTCCCAAATGAATAACCACTGTCAAAATCATGGTCTGAAACTAAATGCCAAAAATGAATTACTGCGTCTTTTAGGAAGTCATCTACCCCAGGGAACATCCACATTAACAATATACCCCTAAAAGTTGACCCAGTTGTTTAGGATTTGGAAATTTATGTCGACAGTAACTTAACTTTTGTTCAACATGTGTCCATTGTTATAAAAAAGTCCTTCCGTACTGCGCAGCTTATAAACAGAGGGATTCTGTCTAGATCTAAGGTTGTCATTGTTCCCTTTAACTCAGCCCTCATTAAGCCAGTCACTGAATATAATGCTCCCTTTGGTATGAATCTGTCCAAACACGTGCAACAACTGGAACACCCACTGAGATACCTTACTTAAAGGATACAAGGCCTAAACAACATGTCCCGGACTGACTCAAAACCCTGTATAGTACAGACTACTAACAGGCGTTCTGAGTCTTGCATACAAGGCATCCTCTGACCCAATACTGATGGATTTACTGTACATCAGCAAGTCAAATGGCATCAGAAATACCCAGTCTAGGGATCTAAACCTCTTCTGCAACATCAGCAAAATGGTATGATGGGACAGGTGTATCTCATAGAGAATACTGCTGCTCTGAACAGACTTTCATCCACATGAAACAAAGTTCAACCCTGTCCATATGGGAAATACAGCATATACCCCAGGAATGCCCCCTATACAATTAATGGACAGAGACAGCTCCTAAATGTTTTGTCCTATACATGGGTCCCTTCAAACTATGTATAGTATGATCCCATTTATTAACTTTAGGGGTAACATATAATAATTAACCACGAGATAGGTAAGGCCAGTCTCTAAACAAATGGGATAGGTTAATTTCGGCATAAAGGGGGAAACTGTGTTGGCTTAAAATAGCCAGGAAGGGCAGCTAGCCTAACGATTACCTGTGAACCTACAAGGGCAGTTAGCCTAGCGCTTACCTATGGACTTATAAATCTATGTTTCACATCTTGCAAACTGTACAACCTTTAGTTCAGCCAGACGTAACCCTTCGCATTACATCAAGAAATTACTTTCTTAGTATGCATTTACAGAAGTATGAAAAAAATATGCTTAAAGTTTAACAGAAATAACACTGTATACATCTGAAAATGTACAACATATGGTGCAAATATCAATGATATTTTTCTTTAACATCAAAGTTTCACCTGATCCTATGCAATAAGACAATTGTTTTTCCAAAATATTAACTTAATATGGATTGCATATCTTCATAATTACTGACAAACAACTGGCAATATCTCTAATACAGTATACTACACACATACTGTGATGCTGATGTTTGTCTCCCATCATGACACTTTAATACCATGATCTTAAATAACATCTAGTTCACAAATGAAACTATGAAAAAATAATGAGAAAGTGATAAATAGCTTGAGTGCAGGTACCCCAAATTAACAATCTTACTGCCGTTTTTATTAGTTGGGAAATACATGTTCAGAGCAGATTCTAACTTACATTACACAAAATACCAAACTCATATATTCAGAAAAACAGACAAGCAAACTATTAATTCTCAACAAGACTTTATATACAAAAGAAAAAAAAATGTATAATGTAATACTTTACACTATATACAGAATGTTCTTTTAGCTATTTTAATTATTAAAATTAATTTATTTTATTATCAACACCTTCACCATAAATCTAATATGTCAATCGTTTAATGAGCTCCTGGTTTCATATTTATACAGATGAGAGAATAGTTTTGGCCAGAATAATAAGATAACTATTTCTAGATGTTAGTAATTCAATTTCATTGACATGAACATTTCTGATTACAGAAAAATGTCTACACATTTGGTTTACAAATTTTTATCCAATTATTTGTATCAGCTTTCTTGCAACAATGTTGAACAGGACAATCCACTACTACTGTTGGGCAAAGTCTACAGAATATGGTTCCAATCAGCTTTCAAAATATTTTGAAATTTCCAACAGTGATTATTATTTTGATTTCTCATTTTAGCTATTTTATCTCATGCACAAAACTACATGTATACATTTACAGGTAAATAGCTTCCAGTATATAGCAGATGTTGAGTATTTAATGGATTTTGGTATGACAAGAACATTCTCCTTCATATTTAAATATACATGTCTAATACATATCTTTAATATCTGTATTTATTTAATATCAGTTTTTGTGGATGAGGTGGACGAGTTTAAATACTTGGGATTAACAGTTCAGAGTAACGGTGAGTGTGGAAGAGAGGTGAAGAAGAGAGTACAGGCAGGATGGAGTGGGTGTAGAAGAGTGTCAGGAGTGATTTGTGACAGACAAGTACCAGTAAGAGTGAAAGGGAAGGCTAGAAGAGGGTAGTGAGACCAGCTATGTTATATGGGTTGGAGACAGCGGCATTGACAAAACGGCAGGAGTCAGAGCTGGACGTGGCAGAGTTAAAGATGTTAAGATTTGCACTGGGTGTGATGAGGATGGTCAGGATTAGGAATAAGTATATTAGAGGGTCAGCCCAGGTTGGGAGGTTTGGAGACAAAGCCAGAGAGGCAAGATTTCATTGGTTTGGACATGTGCTGAGGAGGGAGCTGAGTATATTGGGAAAAAGATGCTAAGGATGAAGCTACCAGGTAACAGGAAAAGAGGGAGGCCTAAGATAAGGTTTATGATGTGGTGAGAGAGGACATGCAGGTGGTTGGTGTGACAGAGTAAGATGCAGAGAACAGGAAGAAATGGAAACCGATGATCCGCTGTGGTGATCCCTAATGGGAGCAGCCGAAAGAAGAAGAAGAAGAAGATTATTTCATATAAGTTTTTACATTTAAATAAATATGTCCTGTATGTATCATCTGCATTTTGATCATTCAGTATTTTATACAAGTCTGACATTATTGCTTGGTTTCCTTTTATTTTATTGTTTATTTGAAAGTTAACTGGTAAGTGGGCTGGTAAATTTTCCATTTTCAGCCACAACCTGTGCTCTAAAGGAGCAAAGTACAAACACAATTAAAAAAATCAATAACACAAATGCAAATTAAAGGTCAATATTACATAGAAACGGGGTAGTAAGAAGCAACAATATTCACAATACTTCAACAAGTGTGGAAATATACAGCTGTGTACACTTACCATAAATGCAGATGTTCAAGTTGCTTACTGTTGCAGTCATCACACTTGGGTTATCTACCTGCAGGTAACCCTCAGTCAGCCCGAATACTAGAGACTTAGTATTTCTGCGTTGAATGCTGTTGCTCAAGGACTGACGTCAGGTTGTCAGGGGTATAAAAACAGGTAACTGATGCCATTACATCAGTTTTTCTTGTCCCAAATGTCAGGAGCCCCCCCAAATAGGGAGCTAAGTTATGGTAGGGAAAAGACCACCAGTAAAAAGTAAATACCAATACCAGTAGTAATACCCCTAGAGAGGAGAAAGAGAGAAAATCAGGGGGCTGGAGGGAGGGAAACCAGGACTGCAACACTCAATACACCTGAACATCTACATTTATGGTAAGTGTACACAACTGTACTATGTTCTTCATGTTTCACTGTTGCAGTCACACTTGGGTTGATTCCCAAAGCTGAGGAAGGGTGGAGGCAGTCAAGAAGAATTAGGGCTGACTAGTAAGCCTTGCAAGACTGCTGTAGCAAAACCTGGCCTGGATTTGGAAAAGATAGGCAGGCGGTAAGGCTTGGTGAAGGTGTGTACAGAACTCCAGGTAGCAGCTTCCAGGATGTCCCTGGTAGGGACTCCCTTTAGAAATGCTGTAGAGGTAGATGTTGTCCTAGTGGAATGTATTCTGAACCCCTGATGGGGTTGGTTTCCCATGGTGCTTGTAGCAAAAATGGATGCAGTGTGCTATCCATTTGGAAATGGTTTGTTTTGAAATGGCCTTGCCCTCTGCCCCTGTTGCAAAGCTCACTAGTAACTGGTCATACTTTCTGAAGGGCTTAGTCCCATCAAGGTAGAATCTGAGCTGTCTATGCACGTCCAAGGAGTACAGGATCCTTTCCCCTTTACTTTGAGGATTAGGGAAGAAGGTTGGTAAATGGATGGATTGGTTGAGAGCCACACTGGACACAACTTTAGGCATAAAGGAAGGATTGGCCCTAAGGGAAACTCTGTCAGCATGGCAAATAATGAAGGGTTCCACAGCCATAAGTGCTTGTAGCTCAGACACTCTTCTAGCTGAAGTGATGGCCAGAAGCAATGCTGTTTTCCAATAGAGGAATTTTAACTCTGCTGACGCTACAGGTTCAAAGGGTGGAGCTATGAGCTTTTCCAGTACAAAGTTAAGGTCCCGATCAGGGGTGGGGGCTCTCCTTGGTGGCCTTAAGTTGTTTGTCCCTCTCAGGAACTGTTTGATGAGAGGGCGAGAGAATAAAGGTGGCTCAGTGTTGTAATGAGCTGAGATGGCAGAGGCATGGATCTTAATGCAGAAGAAGGCTAGGCCTCTGTGGAGTAGTTCTGCTAGGTAATCCAGGATTTGAGGTAAGGAGGTCAGTGATGTGTCCTGTCCTTTAGAATGAATCCAGGATCAATATCTTTTCAACATATCAGCATAGGACTTCCTTGTACTGGGTCTTCTGGCTTCATGAATGATGTCCAGCACCTGTTTGCTTAGGGTTGCTTGTGGGGAATTCGAGGAATAAACCAGGCTGCAAGGTTTAGAGTATGCAGGTGTGGATGCAAAATCTGTCCCTCCTGCTGAGAGAGCAGGGTTGGGGACTGCTGTAGGTGCCAGGGTGGCACCGTTGTCAGTCCACGCAGGAGTGGGTATCAGTGCTGGCGTGGCCAGTCTGGGGCAATCAGAATTGTCCTTGGCCTGTCTTGTTTTATCTTGGGTAGTACTCTTGAGAGAAGGGGCAGAGGGGGAAAGGCATAGATTGAGAGCTTTTCCCATTGAAAGGATAGGGCATCCACTTTCCAAGCCTTGCTGTGAGGATTCTTGGTGTAGAATTTGCTGAGCTGGTGGTTGCAGGGGAAGGCAAAGAGATCCACCTCTGGGGTCCCCATTTCTGAATCAGAAAGTTGAAGGTGCTGGGCTCCAATTTCCACTCATGTGGGTCCAGGAGATTTCTGCTTAAGTCATCTGCCAGTGAGTTTTGTTTGCTTGGCAGGAATTGAGCTTGTAGATGGACTTGGATGTCCAAGGCCATGTTCCACAGGGTCATGGCTAACCTGCAGAGAGGGTAGGAATGGGTTCTCCCCTGCTTGTTGATGTACCACATAACTGTGGTGTTGTCTGTTTTTATTAGCAGTTGTCCTGGAAAGAGTAGGGATCTGAAAGCTGTCAGGACATTCTGAACAGCTAGCATCTCTTTTTGGATGATGTGCAGCTGAATTCAACTTGGGCTCCAGTGGCCCTGAATACATTTGCCGGCCATGTGAGCCCCCCAGGCATAGTCGGATGCATCTGTGGTTAGGGTCTGGGTGATGTGGGGTTGACTAAATGGCAGTCCCTTGTTGGTCCCTGGTTGCATGCTTCTGCCCACCAAAGGAACTCTGTCCTTAGACAGGGTACAGGGTATGATAGGAATGACTGTTTCCAGGTCCTGAGAATGCTGGCACCAAAGACTTTTTAAGTACCACTGAAGTTTCCTCACATGCAGTCTTGCATATGGAATTAGCAGTATATACGAGGCCATGAACCCTAGGGCTTGCAGTATTTTTCTTGCAGATAACTGGGTTCTGGTGACCATTTGTTCGAAGTAGCCTGTCAAATAGACTTGTTTTTCTGAAGTGAGGAATGCCATCTGGGAAGTTCTCTCTTGCTCCCAGGAATACAATTTTTTGATTGGGTACCAGTTTTGATTTCTTTTCGTTGATGGCATACCCCAATGAAGTGAGAAGGTTTTTTACAAATGTCAGGTGCTGCAGGAGCAATTCCTGACTGTCTGCCTTCAGGCGGTCATCCAAGTATGGGTAAATTTGGATATTTCTCTGCATGCAGTATGCAATGGCTGGAGCCAGGCATTTTGTGAATACCCTGAGTACAGCAGATAGGCCAAAGGGAAGTGCAGAGAACTGATGATGCATAGATCCTGCATGACTCCCTTATGGGGATGTGCAGATACACTTCTTTTAAGTCTAGGGTGACTAACCAGGCATCCTTGGCTAGCATAGGAAGAAGCTGTTGCAGGACAAGCATTTTGAATTTTGGTACCACCAAGAAGGTGTTGAGAAATGAAAGATCCAGGATTGGGTGCCAAGAGCCCTCTTTTCTGGGTACCAGTAAGAGTCTGCAGTAGAATCCTTGACCCCCCTGTTCTACTGGAACAGGCTGAATAGCTCTGATATTGAGCAGGGAAAGTACTTGGTTTTGAGCCTCTGCCCACTGGTTTGGTGGAAGGTTTGGAAACCCACTTGGGGTTGGCAGTGAACGGAAATACAATTTGTTTCCCTGGGATACAATGTTGAGGACCCAGCAGTCCTGAGTGATGGACATCCAGTTTTTTGCATGAAGGGCAAGTTTTCCTCCTAGGGACACAAGTAATTGGGCAGGGCAGGTAAGTGGGGTAAAGAAGTCATTGTGCACAGTCTGAAAAGTTACCACTTTTTGTTTAATGAGTTCCATAATATGTTGCTGGTACTTCAGCACATGAAACTGGCAATTCAATGCCCTAATAGCAAGAGTTGCAGAGGTATATACCTTCTTACCCCATCTGTCCAGAGCTCTGGAATCCCTGTTTGAAGGGCTGGGAATCTTGGCTGTAGTAGCCTTGATACCTTTAGGCCCCTGGGAAATTATCTCTGGGTCAGCCAGCAGTAGGATTCTTGAAAAGAAACTTGTGAGTACCTGTAATACCTGTCTGGTTTCCTAGGGGCAGGAGGTAAAGTGTCAGGAGTAAGACTGGATTCCATAAAAACATGATCCACAACATCCAGGACAGGGGGTATAGCTCAAGGCCTGTGGAGAGGCAACTCTAAAAATTCTCAGAGTCTCTTTTTGGACTGAGGATAGTCTTGGCATTCCCAATGGAAATGCTCTCTTAAAGTATGTAAGGTTTCACCAAAAGAAAAATCCTCTGGAGAAGAGGCAGAGGGAATGTATTCCTCTGCATCTGAATCCTCAAAGGCAGACAAGGGCATGTCTTCATAATCAGAAATCCGAGTCGGACTCCTGGTCTGTAGAAGCTGAAGAGGGCTGGATTCTTTGTTTCTTTGCAGGGGAAGGCTGACTTCCCCTAATTAGCGTTATAATGTCTTTAGCCATTCTAAGCATTTGTTTTTGTGGCATGGGAGCATGAAGCATGCGCTTTGGCCATCCGTTTTCTAGGCGTAGTGCATACTCTGGAACTAAGAAACTCTACAGTCTTGATTAAAACTGAAGTCATAATGGACATGGAGGATTATGTGCTTAGTATGAGGAAAATGTTGGAAGACGTAAAATATTACAAGCAAATTATTTCTAAACAGGTAGATAGAATTATAGGTGAGGTTCAAAAAGAAATTACCTACTTACACCTTGAAGGATTGATTAGTCAGGAACTATATGAGTTCTGCCAAGTAGAAAGTCCGAGAATACCCTGTATACAAGGGGTTCCAAAAATATATAAAAATCCTAATTCCCCCCCTATGAGGCCTATAGTAGCAGGTAGGGGATGGTTAACTGAACCCATATCTATGTACATAGAATCTAAATTGAGAACAGTAGTGGAGAGATATACATACATCTTAAGAGATACCAAACAGTTTTTGTTTATGCTGTATGATTATATGAAAGTTGAGAAAGTAATACCTGATTATTGGTTAGTAACATTAGATGTTACATCTTTATTTACTAGCATCCCCAACTCACAGGGAATAGAGTGTATACGTAGATGTTTAGTGCAATCTCAGCTCTATGGTCCATCTTTAGTTGAGACCATCAGCATTCTAATGGGGATGGTATTGAAGAATAACATCTTTACTTTTCAGAACCAGACTTACATACAGAAGGATGGCGTAGCTATGGGCACATCCTGTGCCAATAGCTACGCCAACCTTGTAATGGCTGATTGGGAGTATGAACAATTGTTCAAATTAGACGCCTTCCAGAAGCATGTAGGGTTTTATGTCCGCTTTGCGGATGACCTATTTCTGATCTGGAAATCTGATGAGGTGCACCTAAATCAGTTCTTAGAAGAAATGAATTTGTTAACTGATTAAAGTTCACAATGACAGCATCTCAACAAATGGTGTCTTATCTGGATGTTTATGCAGAAAAAATTCTTGATGGTTACCTTAATACAGGAATTTATCGTAAGTCTTGTCATAGAAGTTCCTACCTTCATCGATCGAGCATGCACCCAGGCTATATATTTAATAACAAAGGTCAAGCTATGCGTGTCTTGAGATTAAATCCTATACAAGAAGGTTATAATCTGGGAATTATTGATTTAAAACAACAATTCTTAAATAGATCTTATAAATTAGAAGAAATAAATAAAAGTCTAACTAATATAGAGACTCTTAGACAAGATAGAGCCTATCCGTATTTTGCAGATCAGAGTGTTAAGAAACGCACAGACTTAATAAATAGTTACAATGACAGGGGAACTTCAGCTACTATTTTTTATACACAAGATGTCAATGAAATTAAAATGGCATATGAAAAATACTGGGACTTGTTACAGATAGACCCAAATATGTGTGAAGTGGTAGGGGGTACACCGAGATTCACGTACAAACATAAGTTTAATCTACATAGAATGTCATGCGGTCCCAATAGAGTTGAATTTAAATCTAGCAAAGATACACCATTAATAAATACACATCCTTGCAGAAAATGCAATTTTTGTCACTCAACAGATGAATCAGCTAGATTTGTTCATCCAAATACTAAACAATTATTCAAATTTAAAAGTAATGCGAATTGTGAAACCTCACATGTTGTGTACTTGGCATTATGCCAGTCTTGCCCAGCATTTTATGTGGGCAAGACTGATAGATGACTAAGAGATAGAATTAGAGAGCATTTTTATAACATCAGGATTAAGTCTGATAAGAATGCTCTCTCTAAACATGTAATGAAAAATTCAGTTGAACATACTTTTAAATTTATGGTTATGCATGTTAACCATCCCACAATTAGGAGAGGTCCTATATGTAACAACACTGAACAACAGGAGATGAAATGGATTATTAGGTTAAGGGCAGATAGGGAGCCAGGACTCAATGACCGGATTCCAATAAGACTCATATTAAAGGCTAGGGCATTAAAGATGAAAAGATAATATATTTTCATTAGGTAGAGCTATAATTACAATGGTTCAGGCAAGTTATGTATACATATATGTATTTTTATTATTAGATCGTAGAACACATTATAAGCAAAATGTATATGCATTATAATTGTATTACTTATTATAATATTATAGATTAGCAATTAGTCAAGTTATGACATTTAATATATTAATATTTAAAACAGGACATTATTATATGTTATTATTATAATATGCCAATATGACAGAAGCATAGGCGTTTTTAGGCTGTCATTGATTTTTCACCCTTGATTTATAAGAATGATTTTAATTAACATTGCAATTAATTTTTAATTTTTATTGATTGTTGCACTTCTTTTAAATTGGTGTAGTATAAGTGTTTACACAACCTGACCAGCAATGTATTTTTAAACGTAAAACTATTGCTGTTTTTGGATTAATTTAAATCAGATATTTATTGATAGGAAGTGATGTCACTAAATGTGGAAGTATATAAGGCTCTAAACTATATGTTATTGTTTATGGTCTGAAGAAGCCTACGGGTGAAAGCGCTTGCCTTTTAATTGCTTTGTGAATAAATCAGTTTTAAGCACATCTTTTGACTGGCCTTCGTTGTGGTGTATTATAGGTGAAGTGAAGACTGCCCTGGTTCGTTTATACACAGTGGGTTTGGTAAATCCACCTTGGTCTTGTGTAAGCTCTACACGTTTGCTACCATCAGAGACTACTTTTGGTTGTTTGGACTGCTTATAGACTCGCATGGTAAGGACAAGCGAGTCTTTGTAACGTTTCAGCATTTCTCAGTTTAATTTGAATTTGGCGCCATTGAGTGCCGTGCTGCCACGTAGCTTCCTCACTACGTACAGTAATTATAATACTTTGCAGCGCCATTTGAGTGCCGTGCTGCCACGTAGCTTCCTCACTACGTACAGTAATTATAATACTTTGCAGCGCCATTTGAGTGCCATGCTGCCACGTAGCTTCCTCACTACGTACAGTAATTATAATACTTTGCAGCGCCATTTGAGTGCCGTGCTGCCACGTAGCTTCCTCACTACGTACAGTAATTATAATACTTTGCAGCGCCATTTGAGTGCCGTGCTGCCACGTAGCTTCCTCACTACGTACAGTAATTATAATACTTTGCAGCGCCATTTGAGTGCCGTGCTGCCACGTAGCTTCCTCACTACGTACAGTAATTATAATACTTTGCAGCCATTTGAGTGCCGTGCTGCCACGTAGCTTCCTCACTACGTACAGTAATTATAATACTTTGCAGCGCCATTTGAGTGCCGTGCTGCCACGTAGCTTCCTCACTACGTACAGTAATTATAATACTTTGCAGCGCCATTTGAGTGCTGTGCTGCCACGTAGCTTCCTCACTACGTACAGTAATTATAATACTTTGCAGCGCCATTTGAGTGCCGTGCTGCCATACAGCTTCCTCACTACGTACAGTAATTATAATACTTTGCAGCGCCATTTGAGTGCCGTGCTGCCACGTAGCTTCCTCACTACGTACAGTAATTATAATACTTTGCAGCCATTTGAGTGCCGTGCTGCCATACAGCTTCCTCACTACGTACAGTAATTATAATACTTTGCAGCGCCATTTGAGTGCCATGCTGCCATGTAGCTTCCTCACTACGTACAGTAATTATAATACTTTGCAGCGCCATTTGAGTGCCGTGCTGCCATACAGCTTCCTCACTACGTACAGTAATTATAATACTTTGCAGCGCCATTTGAGTGCCATGCTGCCACGTAGCTTCCTCACTACGTACAGTAATTATAATACTTTGCAGCGCCATTTGAGTGCCATGCTGCCACGTAGCTTCCTCACTACGTACAGTAATTATAATACTTTGCAGCGCCATTTGAGTGCCGTGCTGCCACGTAGCTTCCTCACTACGTACAGTAATTATAATACTTTGCAGCGCCATTTGAGTGCCGTGCTGCCACGTAGCTTCCTCACTACGTACAGTAATTATAATACTTTGCAGCGCCATTTGAGTGCCGTGCTGCCACGTAGCTTCCTCACTACGTACAGTAATTATAATACTTTGCAGTGCCATTTGAGTGCCGTGCTGCCACGTAGCTTCCTCACCACGCAGTAATTATAATACTTTGCAGCGCCATTTGAGTGCCGTGCTGCCACGTAGCTTCCTCACTACGTACAGTAATTATAATACTTTGCAGCGCCATTTGAGTGCCGTGCTGCCATACAGCTTCCTCACTACGTACAGTAATTATACTTTGCAGCGCCATTTGAGTGCCGTGCTGCCACGTAGCTTCCTCACTACGTACAGTAATTATAATACTTTGCAGCGCCATTTGAGTGCCGTGCTGCCACGTAGCTTCCTCACTACGTACAGTAATTATAATACTTTGCAGCGCCATTTGAGTGCCGTGCTGCCACGTAGCTTCCTCACTACGTACAGTAATTATAATACTTTGCAGCGCCATTTGAGTGCCGTGCTGCCATACAGCTTCCTCACTACGTACAGTAATTATAATACTTTGCAGCGCCATTTGAGTGCCGTGCTGCCGTAGCTTCCTCACTACGTACAGTAATTATAATACTTTGCAGCGCCATTTGAGTGCCGTGCTGCCATACAGCTTCCTCACTACGTACAGTAATTATAATACTTTGCAGCGCCATTTGAGTGCCATGCTGCCATGTAGCTTCCTCACTACGTACAGTAATTATAATACTTTGCAGCCATTTGAGTGCCGTGCTGCCATACAGCTTCCTCACCACGCACAGTAATTATAATACTTTGCAGCGCCATTTGAGTGCCATGCTGCCACGTAGCTTCCTCACTACGTACAGTAATTATAATACTTTGCAGCGCCATTTGAGTGCCATGCTGCCACGTAGCTTCCTCACTACGTACAGTAATTATAATACTTTGCAGCGCCATTTGAGTGCCGTGCTGCCACGTAGCTTCCTCACTACGTACAGTAATTATAATACTTTGCAGCGCCATTTGAGTGCCGTGCTGCCACGTAGCTTCCTCACTACGTACAGTAATTATAATACTTTGCAGCGCCATTTGAGTGCCGTGCTGCCACGTAGCTTCCTCACTACGTACAGTAATTATAATACTTTGCAGCGCCATTTGAGTGCCGTGCTGCCATACAGCTTCCTCACTACGTACAGTAATTATAATACTTTGCAGCGCCATTTGAGTGCCGTGCTGCCACGTAGCTTCCTCACTACGTACAGTAATTATAATACTTTGCAGCGCCATTTGAGTGCCGTGCTGCCACGTAGCTTCCTCACTACGTACAGTAATTATAATACTTTGCAGCGCCATTTGAGTGCCGTGCTGCCACGTAGCTTCCTCACTACGTACAGTAATTATAATACTTTGCAGCGCCATTTGAGTGCCGTGCTGCCATGTAGCTTCCTCACTACGTACAGTAATTATAATACTTTGCAGCGCCATTTGAGTGCCGTGCTGCCACGTAGCTTCCTCACTACGTATAGTAATTATAATACTTTGCATGGCCTTCAAGAAGATAATATGTGGGAGAGAGTCAAAACCTTGGCTGAGTACAAATACACCACACCTGCCATCATTCCTTGTTGCAAAGCCTGATAAAAACTTACCCAGTACGCGTTCTAAACTACTATATAGCAATCCAACAATATGTCGTGTTATGCATGCCTATGGTCTTACAGTGGGATCTTATTTTTAATGTAGTCACAGATTCCAATGGTGGGGAATCGAGCAGAGTGGACCACATGGGGCTAATTTCACCACAGTTACTGTGGCCGACAACGATAGCAAGTTGTAGGCAGCATGGTCTGGTGACACACTGATGAGGTCCAAGACACAACACTGGGGAAGGGAAAGCCTACATCCACAGACACAGCAGCCTCTAGAGAAGGCCCTGCTGAGCGCATGGCCTGACCTGAGCTTGACGTACCACCTACAGCTGACAGACTCACATATGCTCCTCCAGTTGCACAATCTGATGTGCACTGAGCATATCCATCATTGTGGAGTGATGTGGGGAAGTGCAGCGTCAGCATGACTCCCTCACTGTGCTTGACATGCATGCAGCATTCAGACTCAAACCAGCAGAGAGAGACATCTGTGATCGAGGTGCAAACATCTTCCATGCAGACCACTGTGGATTTTATTTATCTTACTTAACATTTGTTTACCGGGAACGTTCGATTGGACACAGGTCTTTTTTCAGCAGAGGCCCAGGGAGAAAAGCTCCATAAGAATTACAAAACATTTAATGAGCAGGTAATACATAGTACATTCAGATTATATAGTATTATTACATCAGATTATCTCATATCAAACGGTAATGTAGAAAATAATTACACATACAGATTGTATCAAAATAGTCTACAAACAAGGATATGGAAAATGTGCTGAATGTGTTCTGTAGCATGTGTGACGACATATGAGAAATGCAGTGACCTGGTGTACTGGCACAGTGGGAGGAACATACTACTGAAGTCACTGTAAGAAATGTAACTTGTATAAGTGCATCCATGTGACACAGGATGACTGCAAAGCAGTCTGTGTCCACTGGTAGTGTAGTCTATGACCATGGGAGGGTTAAGAGATGAGGTAGATATGTACATAATATCCCAGGTCAAAAGGCATGGAGTGCTGCAAATGCAGCATCAATGCCTCATGCTGGCATACAGCCTGACATTCCTGGTTGTGCATGACAGTAATCAGGGTCTACTCATGGAGTGCCTCATCAGTGTGTTCCCATAAGGTCCC
The DNA here is from genome assembly GCF_019279795.1 of Protopterus annectens. Classification (NCBI taxonomy): domain Eukaryota; kingdom Metazoa; phylum Chordata; order Ceratodontiformes; family Protopteridae; genus Protopterus; species Protopterus annectens. The sequence continues at coordinate 869,511,118 of NC_056750.1, read as the reverse complement.
ATAGTGTTACTCCATCCCTGCCGTGGAATGGATCCAGCCCTAATATGGCTAGCTATTAAGTCCCATAATGGCAACCCTAACTGCATTGCTGGAGGATGTGGTCTCTTACAGTGAGCACAGTAAGGGTCATGCTGTGACACCCAATACCACCACTTGATATTGTGGTTGCGTGTCTCGGAGTCTCCTCACCAGAGCACATGATGAAGATTCTACCCTATCCACCCCTCTATGGGTAAGACTAAGCCTGATTCACTGTTTCTACATCATATCCACCCCCTCTATGGGTAAGACTAAGCCTGATTCACTGTTTCTACATCATATCCACCCCTCTATGGGTGAGACTAAGCCTGATTCACTGTTTCTACATCATATCCACCCCTCTATGGGTGAGACTAAGCCTGATTCACTGTTTCTACATCATATCCACCCCTCTATGGGTGAGACTAAGCCTGATTCACTGTTTCTACATCTATGGGTGAGACTAAGCCTGATTCACTGTTTCTACGTCATATCCACCCCTCTACGGGTAAGACTAAGCCTGATTCCCTCTTTCTACATCATATCCACCCCCTCTACGGGTAAGACCAAGCCTGATTCACTGTTTCTACGTCATACCCACCCCTCTACGGGTAAGACTAAGCCCGATTCACTGTTTCTACGTCATACCCACCCCTCTACGGGTAAGACTAAGCCCGATTCACTTTCTACGTCATATCCACCCCCTCTACGGGTAAGACCAAGCCCGATTCACTGTTTCTACATCATACCCACCCCTCTATGGGTAAGACTAAGCCCGATTCACTGTTTCTACGTCATACCCACCCCTCTACGGGTAAGACTAAGCCCGATTCACTGTTTCTACGTCATACCCACCCCTCTCTATGGGCAAGACTAAGCCCGATTCACTGTTTCTACGTCATATCCACCCCTCTATGGGTAAGACTAAGCCCGATTCACTGTTTCTACGTCATATCCACCCCTCTATGGGTAAGACTAAGCCTGATTCACTGTTTCTACGTCATATCCACCGCCTCTACGGGTAAGACTAAGCCTGATTCACTGTTTCTACGTCATATCCACCCCTCTACGGGTAAGACTAAGCCTGATTCACTGTTTCTATGTCATATCCACCCCCTCTACAAGACTAAGCCTGATTCTCTGTTTCTACATCATATCCACCCCCTCTACGGGTAAGACTAAGCCTGATTCACTGTTTCTACGTCATATCCACCCCTCTATGGGTAAGACTAAGCCTGATTCACTGTTTCTACGTCATATCCACCCCTCTACGGGTAAGACTAAGCCTGATTCACTGTTTCTACATCATGCACTGCTTTGCACAAGCTGCATGTGATACCTCATGTACTATTCTGTGTTGTCTGTGGTTTGGCCATTAGTTGTGACCTCATGCCACTGCATTACCAGTGTTACAATGTTTTACTCTTGTTGTGTGGTTCTGCTCCTGCATCTTGTACAGCACGTCCTGTCCCGTCACTGCTGCATCATGTACAGCACGTCCTGTCCCGTCACTATTGCATCATGTACCGCACATCCTGTCCCGTCACTGCTGCTGCATCATGTACAACATGCCCTGTCCCGTCACTGCTGCTTGTGCGGTTCTGCTCCTGCATCTTTTACAGCACGCCCTGTCACTGCTGCTGCATCATGTACAGCTTGTGCTGTCCCATCACTGCTGCTGCATCATTTACAGCTTGTCCTGTCCCGTCACTGCTGCTGCATCATGTACAGCACGCATGTCCTGTCACTGCTGCTGCATCATGTACAGCTTGTCCTTTCCCATCACTGCTGCTGCATCATGTACAGCTTGTCCTGTCCCCTCACTGCTGCTGCATGTACAGCTTGTCCTGTCATGTCACTGCTGCTGCATCATGTACAGCACACACGTCCTGTCACTGCTGCTGCATCATGTACAGCTTGTCCTGTCCCGTCACTGCTGCTGCATGTACAGCTTGTCCTGTCATGTCACTGCTGCTGCATCATGTACAGCACGCATGTCCTGTCACTGCTGCTGCATCATGTACAGCTTGTCCTGACCTGTCACTGCTGCTGCATCATGTACAACATGCCCTGTCCCGTCACTGCTGCTGCATCAAGCACAGCTTGTAGTGTCCTGTCACTGCTGCTGCAACATGTACAGCTTGTCCTGTCCCGTCACTGCTGTTGCATCATGTACAGCTTGTCCTGTCCCGTCACTGCTGCTGCATCATGTACAGCTTGTCCTGTCCCGTCACTGATGCTGCATCATGTACAGCTTGTCCTGTCCCCTCACTGCTGCTGCATGTACAGCTTGTCCTGTCATGTCACTGCTGCTGCATCATGTACAACTTGTCCTGTCATGTCACTGCTGCTGCATCATGTACAACTTGTCATGTCACTGCTGCATCATGTACAGCTTGTCCTGTCCCATCACTGCTGCTGCAAGTACAGCTTGTCCTGTCATGTCACTGCTGCTGCATCATGTACAGCACGCACGTCCTGTCACTGCTGCTGCATCATGGTCAGCTTGTCCTGTCATGTCACTTCTGCTGCATCATGTACAGCTTGTCCTGTCCCCTCACTACTGCTGCATGCACAGCTTGTCCTGTCATGTCACTGCTGCTGCATCATGTACAGCACACACGTCCTGTCACTGCTGCTGCATCATGTACAGCTTGTCCTGTCCCGTCACTGCTGCTGCATGTACAGCTTGTCCTGTCATGTCACTGCTGCTGCATCATGTACAGCACGCATGTCCTGTCACTGCTGCATCATGTACAGCTTGTCCTGTCATGTCACTGCTGCTGCATCATGTACAACACGCACGTCCTGTCACTGCTGCATCATGTACAGCTTGTCCTGTCCCGTCACTGCTGCTGCATGTACAGCTTGTCCTGTCATGTCACTGCTGCTGCATCATGTACAGCACGCACGTCCTGTCACTGCTGCATCATGTACAGCTTGTCCTGTCATGTCACTGCTGCTGCATCATGTACAGCACGCACGTCCTGTCACTGCTGCATCATGTACAGCTTGTCCTGTCATGTCACTGCTGCTGCATCATGTACAGCACGCATGTCCTGTCACTGCTGCTGCATCATGTACAGCATGTCCTTACATGGTGTTAATCAGCTGTACCACCACTCTTTGCAATACTGTGTTGTGTAGCATAGAACACAATACAAAAAATTTACTGCATGTCACAAATTATAATGCACCATCTGAATGGATATTTTTAAACAGCGTAATCTACTCTTCAGACGTCTGAATACATGTCCTACAACGTTTCTCACTTTGGCATGGACTGCATTGTATGTCATTTCTGCTATGATTGATGGGTTGTGAATAAGTGCCGTAATCTGTGGCTGGCTTAAGGGCATATTCAGCACTGCCTACAACACAAAAGATACAACATTATGTGTGTCCTACTTCCAGTATGCATGGTAGATACCAGTATAGCCCATTATGTTTGCAGTGTGGATATAGCTACCTGCCACATAACCATGGAGGAAGTCCCCTTGGAGAAACTATTAGCATAGGTCAAATGTGTGCAAAAGATATGAATCATGTGAACTGACTTGGTGGAGTTCAGACAAATTACAAACAATGCTCTGGGTATTGGAAGTGATAGCCTGTCCTATTTTTTATATTTCTGTGTCTGGATTAAGTGGTGCCTTAAAATCAACATGGGAGAATCTGTGGTGTCAAGGACCTCACAGAAGCATGCACTCTTGGTGTTTGGTCTCTTCATGCTGTCCTTGAGAACCAGATATGCTTTACCATGTATTATAGTACAATGTTGTGGAAATGATCACGTATTCACAATGCAGAAGCTTGCAATATACCTAAAGACTCCACCAGAGTTTTAGCTAGGATTGGTTAACCTTACACATACACCATTATTTTCGCATGAAACAGCAAACCACTCATACTTCCTGATCATACACAGTTCAGTGGGGTCCTGTAGACCCTGCAGTGTATCCCTTTCCATTCCTTCAGTTGCTCTGTCACATGTCCTAGCAGTCAGTGTTTGTATCGTCTTCGCTGGTGATGAGCAGCATTGCCAGCATTGGTTTAGATAGTAACTAAAGACACATGCTGTTATGGTATGGCTGCTGCTATGCCTAACATAGCTCCCATAATGTACTCCATAAATCATGGTGTTCAGAGGCTTATGTCTCCGTATCAGTCAGTGATCTGGGCCTCCTGCATCTGCGCATTCTATGTTGCTCCACTGCACAGGCATTCTCATTTGCATGTCATAATGTGATCATTTGCATTTTCTGCATATCACACAGCCTTAACTACGAAGCATTTTTGAACTGCCCAAGTGGTGTATATGGCTGCTTTCTGACATACTTGTGCTGTATTATTCTATTCCTTTAGGTCTTCAACAGCAGCAGCTGTAGCAGCATCAGACTACCATCAACCCATTCTCTCCCTGATCTGAACTTAACATTAAAGGCAACTATTTAAGCTACTTAACTAACAACTCAATGGACTTTCCCAAAGCTGTATCCCTGTAAGGAAAGGGAAAACATATGTTAAGGGGTTGGTATAATGGTTAAGGTGTTTACCTCACAGTCACAGGGTACAGAGTTTGATTCTCACAACTGAGAGAGAAGTTAGCTAGGCTTAAAATCACACACAACAAAAGTTAGCCTAGTACTGGGGTAGCAGGGGTCTGAATGGAGAGAAGATGGGGGTCCAAATGGAGAGATGATAAAATCAACAAGCAAGAGAGAGCAGTATTACTGGAACTGAATTCATCGTCAAGTCTTGGTGACTACCCTCACGAGGTGGTCTCTATTTTTATAAAATCTGACTAAGAAGACAGTCATAAGACAGACTATTTTATATAGCATATATGCTTGACAAAAGTATGTTAAAAAAATAAAAACAGATAGCTGAGTGCACAAGTCCCAGGATAATTAAATGCCCAATCCCGGTAGGTGCACTGGTGCCAGGACTGAAAAAAATGCCAATGTAGACTCCTCAAGACACAAACATTCCCACAATGGGGCTAGGCCAGGCTTAGGGGGAATATTGCTTTCCTGTTGCAGAAGGAAGTAGTAGTCCAAAAAAAAATCACAAAAACTGATAGGCAAAAAAAGAGCCATAAAGATAAGGACTATTGAGGATAAGAAATAAATTATGTTTTGTTAGTGTTGTCGCTCGTGGGTATTTCATTTAGATGCTTTAATACATAGAAACATATCAGGATGGACAGCAGCATCATAAAATATAAATGAACTGGTTAACAGAGAGACCTTACATACATGCTTACATCTCAACAGCTTACTACAAAATGGCCTCTGTTGCTTGTGATTCACAATATACGATCTCGGCTATGTGCCAATATTCTTCATGACTCCAACCAATCATAACCTTCGGACGTTTGCATCCTTATCACTTCTCCTTCTAGTAACGGATTGAGCGGTTCCCTGGCTTTTTCGTAGTAGGACTTCTGGGTTAAACGGTTGTTCAACAGATTGGTTTTCACTGATTTGTTGTTCTTGACACATGGAACCAACAATCAACTACTGATTGATAATGTGGTTCTGGTTTGTCACAACAGAAGTATCTGAGCAAGTGAACCAAGATGTTTATCACGAGGAATGTTTCTAAGATTCAAGAGATTCAGGAAAACTTCACTATTATCTTGTTTTGACTTCTCTAGTAACTGTTGTGCACTCTGAACTGCACATTCTGCCAAATCATTTGACTGCAGATACTCAGCGCTACTCATACATGAATAAAGTCCCATTCTTTGGCAAATATTTTGAACTGTTGGCTTGTAAACTGCGTGTCATTGTCAGAAATAACTTTGTGTGGACTACCATGGACTGCAAAATTACATTTCATCGTAGTAATGACAGTATTGGATGTTAGATTAGGAAGTAGGTATATCTTGAACCAATTAGAATGAGTCTACTAACACCAAATAATGTTGACCATTCCCCTTGAAGATGTCAGAGGCTACTGTAGACCAAGGTAGATCAGGAATCTGGTTTAGCTGAAGTGGTTCTTTCTGTTGATGTGACTTAGTACTGTTACACACAGAACAGGATAAAAGTACTCTCTCAATATCTTGTGACATAGAAGCCCAAGATACTAGTCCTCTCTCCTCTCTTTTGGTAGTTATTTCCTGGGTGACTACAATGCAAGACAGTAATGTACTCTTGTTGCAAGGACTTTGGAACAATTACTTTTGGACCCTTGATAATGATACCATTGTCAGACAAAATCTCATCCCATTCTCATGCTGTTCTGTGGTGCTTCTGGGCGATCTGGATTACGTATCAGCAAGATAAAGACGTTTGCCTTTCTTGTAGACAAGAGTAAAATTATACTACTTTTGCAATCTCAACTTCATGGGTTGCAATCTGGCCGGAGCTGAATGCATAGGCTTTCTCAAGATAGTGACTAGAGGTTGGTGGTCTGTTTCGATCTGAATAGGTCTACCATAAACATAATCATGGAACTTTGAACATGCAAACATAATTGCCATAAGCTCTTTCTCTATCTGAGGAAACTGCATTTCACTTTGGGTAAGAGTTCTCAATGCACAGGCAACAGGTTGACCCTCTACATGACCTTCTACAGAATGACTGCACCAAGACCAAATTTCAAAAGCATCACATGAAAGAGTAACTGGTCTGTGAACATCATAGTATCTGAGAGTTTGTGGACTGGCAATTCTCTTTCAGGACATCAAATGCTCTTTGGTGTTGCTCTAACCAAGACCAGGATACATCTTTGATTGTCTCTTAGCGGTGCTGATAGTTGACTCCAGTCTGGAGTGAACTTGCCTAGATAGTTAACCATGCCAAGAAAACACTGCAGGGCTTGAACACTGTCTGGACCTCGCATCTGGAGAATGGCTGACTGCTTTGAAGGGTCTGCTCGAAGGCCTGACCTGGTAGGTAAATGACCAACATAAGTAAAAGCTCTTTTAGCTTGAATTTGCATTTCTGTCGATTGAGCTTAACATTCACTTGACATGCTCTTTCCAGAACTTTTCTGAGGTTTCTGTCATGCTCAGCTTTACCATTACCTCCTACAGTATGTCTACTATAATAGCACAAGGATACCCAGAAAAAAATTTCTCCATTGCATGTTGAAAGACTTCACTCTCAGAATTTACCTCAAATGGCATTCTCAAAAATCTGTACCTTCTAAAAAGAGTACTGAACATAGTGAGCAATGAGGATTTCTTGTCGAGCTGAATTTGCCAAAATGAACTCTCTGCATTAAAGACAGAAAAAACAGTGGCATTTGGCATCAAGTCTGCAACTTCTTCGACTGTGCGCACTGGATGATGAGGTCATTTTAGTGCTTTGTTCAAATCTCATGGGTCAATACATATTCTGATGTCATCTGAGCTTTTTCTTATGACCTACCACCATGGAATACACCCACTCAGTTGGTTCATCTACTGGACAAATCACACCTTGTCATACAATTTTACCTAGCTCAGCTTTGACTCTGTTCTGCATGGCTATTGGAACTCTTCGAGCTGGCCTGATAACTGGACTGACATCAGAGTCTAACTTCATGGAGTATATAACTGGAAGCTTCCCTGGTTTATCTTCGAAAAGATCAGCATATGTAGAAAAAAATGTACTGGGCAAAATTAGCGTAGCGGTCTTTCAAGATAACTTGATGGACTTTCTTATTAAATGAAAGCAGTCCCATTTTCAAACTGTCTCTGGACCCTAATAATGACTGGACATGCCTCTTGACCACATAAAATAAGTTGTAACATCTTCCAGCTGAGTAACATGAAAGCACTACTGAACCTTCAGTCTGAATTTCTTCACCACCATAAGCAGCAAGCTTTCACCATGATACCATCTAGCAAATGTTGCTGCTGACATAACATTGCACTTGGAACCTGTCTGAACTTTGAGCTTTATGAGTTTTCCATTTATCCAAACAGCACAAAATACTTCACTCTTTGACCTTAAATCTACTGCAGTGACCGTTTCATGAAGCACTGACACACCAGCTACATAAAGAACAGGGCTGCAACTTTCTAACTAATCAACTTCTTTTCTTAAAATGTTCCCTTTTAATAAAACAATGCGAGCCTTTTGATTTACAAAATCTTTTGAAATTATTCCATTTATTGCTTTTGTGGTATTGCTGACCAAAAAAAACATTTTTTCCTTTTAGAATCATGATTTCTACCACATTTACAACAGCTGGCAAAGAAACTGAGTTGGGGCCCATGCTTTGAGTTTGCTGACTCACTCTCACTCTTATGCTTCACAGAGACTGTGTGAACTCTGGAATTTGCTGGAAAGTCTGGGGTTTACCAGTGAGTGCTACAGGAGATACAGTTGCTGCCATGTGCTTGGGCCTATTTCTGTTAACCATGTGCTGCATACTATCAACATATGCTTACAAATGAGAAGAGCTCTAAAAGGCACAGTGACAAAGCTCATGGGTGTGCTTTTCTGTGAGCTTGTATACCTAATGTCGCTCTCCTACTTTGGACACAAAAGAAGAGTCTTTGTGGGTTCTGTTCAAGCAGCTTTATTTTATACAAACACATCACGACAGAAGTTTACTGACTAACTTAAATAACTTGTATACAAACTAACTACTGCAATCATAGATGCTCACTCTCTGGCTGCACTCTCAAAATGGTACTGGGAACAGCACGTGCCAGTATTTACATATGCACACTCAGTCCTTGATATGCTTCTTAAAGATACAGCACATACACTCTGATCTGCAACCTCCCTCTTTGAGAAATAAATCATGCAATGTTATGAATCTATTTGTCATGCAGACAATACAAGCAGTTCTTTGTCATGCACTTATACAAGACTAGGCACATGTATACGGTAGGTCCATGACACTATGTATTTCACACTAGGCCTGGAAATTCGACCATATCGTGTGACATAAAACTGGGAATTAGGTTTAGCAACTGGAGCTGTCTCAACAGAATGTTCAATCTGGGGAGTATTTGGAACATCTTCAGGAATGGAAGTAGAGGTTGAAATGGATGGGAACGTTTGGTTCGCTCTGAGATCTACAGTCTATATCACAGGAACAAGGCTGCAATGATGATTCTGGTACCGGAAGATGATGTCTGCAAATTCTCCTGTACTCCACACCCTCTGATTCTACAAGGTAGGATCTCGACTCAGTATACATACCTGTAACTTGACCAATTTGGTCGAAACCTTTCACCATCTGTATCCTCACTGTCTCACCTTCCCTCAACGGACGAAGAAATCTGCTTGATTTATCATAACATTAGTTCTGGAAAGAACGCTTCTTGAATAATTGAGCCTTGATGGGTCTGTTGCTCTTAACTTTATGCCTCAATAAACTGAACTCATAGGTAACGTCATTTTGGTTTGCCTGGATAGAAGTTGTTGAGCAGGTGAGCCAAGTATATCTTTACGGGGTATGTTTCTGAGTTTAAGTACATTCAAAAAGACATTGGTATTGTCACACTTTGACCTTTCACTTAATTGCTTTGCACTCTGCACTGCATGTTCAGCTAGCCCATTTGACTGTGGATATTCAGGACTGCTAGTAGCATGTACAAAGTTCCATTGTCTTTCAAATTTCTGAAATAACTGACTAGTAAATTGAGCACTGTCAGAAACAACTCTGTGTGGAGTATCATGGAATGAGAAATGATGTTTCAACTAGGTAATAACAGTAGTGGATGTTAAATTAGGTAGTAAGTCAATCTCAAATAAATTTGAACAACAGTCTACCAATACTAAGTAGTGTTGATTGTTCCACTTGAAGATATCAGTGGTTACTGTTGACCAAGGTAGTTCAGGAACTTGAATTAGCTGAAGTGGTTCTCTTTAAAAATGTGGATTAGTACTATTGCATTCTGAAGAAGAAGACAGTACTTTATCAATGTCTTTCACTAGTGAAGGCCTAAATACCAAGTCTCTCACTCTTCTCTTAGTGGATGTGGAACCTGGGTGACCATGATGCAAAATTTGGAGATATTCTTGTTGTAAGGAAGCAAGAACAACAATTTTAGGACCTTTGAAAGTAATGCCATCTTCAATCAACATTTCATCTCTGTAAGGAAAATAGATTTGCACTTCAGGAGGTACACTAGATTACTTTGATGGCCACCTAACATTAATGTAGTAATTGATCTTTTGCAAACTTGCATCAGTCTTTGTATGATCTCTCAGCTCATCAAGTCTAGTGGGTAAGAAATTACGCACTGCCATGACGTCAACGTCAAAATTCTCTGTGTCAAGCTGTTCCGTCATATTTCTGGGGGATCTGGATAAAGGATCAGCCAGATGAAGAAGTTTGCCTTTTGTATAGACCATTCTGAAGTTGTACTTTTGCAATTTGGGTATCATTCTTTGTAATCTTGCTTTAGCTGAATGCATAGGCTTCTTTAGAATAGTAATTAGAGGTTTGTGATCAGTTTCAATCTGAATAGTTCAACCATAGATATAATCATGGAACTTTGAACATGCAAATACTATTGCCAAACGTTCTTTTCTCAATTTGACCCATACTGCTCTCAGTTTGGGTAAATGTTCTAGATGCACAGGCTGCTGCTCTGCCTTCTTGAAGAATAACTGCACCAAGACCACATTTTGAAGCATCAAAGGAAAGAGTAACTGGTTTATTTACATCATAGTATCTTAATGTATGTGTGGGGGGGGGGGCAATTCTTTTGCTTAAGGTGCTTTCTGGTGCTGTTCTAACCATGAGCATGTAACATTTTTGCATGTCAGCTCTCTTAAAGGTGCTGTCAACTGACTGAAGTCTGGTATAGACTTGCTTAAACAGTTGGCCGTGCCTAGGGAATGCTGCAGAGCTTGATTATTATCTGGTGGTGACATTCCAAGAATCGCTGCTCGCTTGGTCGAGTCTGGTCTCAAGCCAGTACTGCTTAAACAGTTGGCCACACCCAGGAAATGCTGTAGAGTTTGATTAATATCTGGTGCTGACATCTCAAGAATCGCTGCTCGCTTGGTCGAGTCTGGTCTCGAGCCAGTACTGCTTAAACAGTTGGCCGTGCCTAGGGAATGCTGTAGAGCTTGATTATTATCTGGTACTGACATCTCAAGAATCGCTGCTCGCTTGGTAGAGTCTGGTCTCGAGCCAGTACTGCTTAAACAGTTGGCCGTGCCTAGGGAATGCTGTAGAGCTTGATTATTATCTGGTGCTGACATTCCAAGAATCGCTGCTCGCTTGGTCGAGTCTGGTCTCGAGCCAGTACTGCTTAAACAGTTGGCCGTGCCTAGGGAATGCTGTAGAGCTTGATTATTATCTGGTGCTGACATTCCAAGAATCGCTGCTCGCTTGGTCGAGTCTGGTCTCGAGCCAGTACTGCTTAAACAGTTGGCCGTGCCTAGGGAATGCTGTAGAGCTTGATTATTATCTGGTGCTGACATTCCAAGAATCGCTGCTCGCTTGGTCGAGTCTGGTCTCGAGCCAGTACTGCTAAATAAATTACCTACATATGCAACTTCTGCAAGTCTGAATTTAAACTTCAGAGGCTTAAGCTTTAAGTTCACTTCACGTGCTCTGTCTAGAATTCTCTTTAGATTTCTGTCATGCTGTACTTCACCATTGCCTCCAACCCATAAATCATCTACTATTATGGTACAGGGATAACCCGAAAAAATTTGCTCCATTGTATGCTGGAAGATTTCACTTGCAGAATTTATTCTAAATGGCATCTTTAGGAATCTGCATCTCCCAAATGGGGTATCAAAAGTAGCTAGTAATGAGGATTTGCGATCAAGCATCACTTGCCAAAATGAACTTTTTGCATCTAACAGGAAAAAAAGTGGAGTGGCATTTGGTGTTAGGGCTGCGACCTCTTCGACTGTGCACATGGGATGATGCGGTCTCTAATGCTTTGTTCAGATCTCTTGGGTCAGTACATATTCTGATTTCTCTGAGTGTTTTTTTGTGCCCAACATGTCATCAAAAACATGAGCATACTCTGAGAAAATGGCTTCAGAAAAATTGGAACTGGGAGATGCACTTATGTGATGAACTTCTTCGGTAAAAGAAAGTAGATTCATTCTCAAACTGTCTTTGAGATACAATAATGAATGTACTGGGTCTTTGGACTACACAGGATAACAAGCCGTAACAGTTCTCAGCCAAATAACATGAAAGCATCACTGTGCCTTTGGTTTGAATTTCTTCACCTCCATAAGCAACAGGTTTTGCACTCCTGGCCACGTTGAGATCCTCAGTAATTGTCACTTTAGCACATCTGTCGGCTGATATAACATCACACTTTGAACCAGTGTCTACTTACATCACACTTTGAACCAGTGTCTACTTACATCACACTTTGAACCAGTGTCTACTTACATCACACTTTGAACCAGTGCCTACTTACATCACACTTTGAACCAGTGCCTACTTACATCACACTTTGAACCAGTGCCTACTTACATCACACTTTGAACCAGTGCCTACTTACATCACACTTTGAACCAGTGCCTACTTACATCACACTTTGAACCAGTGCCTACTTACATCACACTTTGAACCAGTGTCTACTTACATCACACTTTGAACCAGTGTCTACTTACATCACACTTTGAACCAGTGCCTACTTACATCACACTTTGAACCAGTGTCTACTTTAAGCTTGGTTTATTTCCCTTGATCTGGACTGTACACAACATTTTGTGCTTTGCCAAGAAATGCACTGCATCAACTCTCTCAGCAATTACTGATGTACCATCTACATAGAAAGTGGACTGCTGCATTTCCACTTGATCAACTTGCTTTTTTGTGTGACCCTTCTTTACAATCATGTGGGGTTTACTTGATTTGCAAAACTTTTGAAAATGGTTCCATTTTTTACACTTGTGACATTGCGGACCAGATGCTAAGCATTTCTCTCTTTTAGACTCATGATTGGCACCACAATTGCAACAATACAGCTGGACTTGGGTTTTGCTAATTCACGTTTGTACTGCAGTGAGTATACTCCTTTAGGTGAACTGGTCTTAGAACTTGCTGGAAAACTATGTTGTTTCCCTGGTGTACCAGCAGGGGTCACGGATGCCATGTGCTTAGGCCTACTTCTGTTTGCCACATGTTACATGCTATCTACATTTGCTCTGGAGACTGCTGAAAGCATGCTCTTGTCACTTGCAAGCATACTTGTGTGTTTCTCTGTAACTTCATAGATTTGACAAATCTCAATAGCTTTACTCAACATTAAACACTGCCACGAAGCAAAATCTTTCTCAAAACAGCACTATTAATACCACACACAAGCCTGTCCTTTATTAACTCATCTTTTAAATCATCAAACCGATACATTTTAGCTTTGTTTCTCATGTCAGTTATATAAGTTGCAAAAATTTCCCCTGGTTTCTGATCTCTCACATAAAACAAATGCCTCCCTAATGTAATATTTGTCTGGGGGAGTTACACAGTTCTCTGAATTTGCGTTTGAAACACTTGGTGTCTTCCCTTGATTCAGCCTGTACAACAATATGACGATTTTCACCTTCTCTTCAATTTTTCCCTTGGAACTAGACAAACTTTCAACTTAAGCACTCAAGCCACTCATTTCTCAGCCTGGCACTTACTCAAAACTTATAGCAAGCACTTATAAACTGTAGCACTAGACCCTCCTGTACTGTACAGAAGGACAAGGCTCTCTATTCGACCTTACCAGTCATCCAATAAAACAGTTCACTGTACCTATCCAGGCATGTCCAAAGGGCAGTTTCAGGTGTACTCTCCAGTCCAACTGGTGAAAGTACAGTTGTGTACACTTACCATAAATGTAGATGTTAGAGTATATTCACTGTTGCAATTACATTTGGGGTAATCCTGCTGGCAGGTTGCCCTCAGCCGGCCTGAATTCCAAACTACTGGGTCCTGTGTCGGCTGCTGTTGTCAGTTCCCTGACGTCAGGTCGTCAGGGGTATAAAAGATGCAGCCGACACCATTTTCTTTAGTTTGTCTTGCCCCAGATGTCGGGTGCCCCCTAAAAGGGTAGCCAAAATTTATATATATATAAATACATGCACCAATAAAAACTTTACCTTCATCTACAAGCAAATACACCACATAGGTTGTATAAATCAGAGAAGGAAAGATAGGTTCCATCAGAAGAAAGGGGGATGGCAGGTGGGTAACCTGGACGGCAACAGTGAATACACTCGAACATCTACATTTATGGTAAGTGTACACAACTGTACTATGTTCTTCTTGTTTCAATGTTGCAGTCATTACATTTGGGTAGAGTCCCAAAGCTATGGATGGGAGGCTGGAGCTAAGCAGCATTAGGAGCGGCTATGAGGCCCTGCAGAAATGCAGTGGCAAAGCCTGCCCTGGATTTAGAGTAGAGTGGCAGATGATAGTGCTTTGTAAAGGTGTGCAGTGAACTCCAAGTAGCAGCCTCTAAAATGTCCTTGGTTGGTACTCCCCTGAGAAAGACTGCTGAAGTGGCTGCAGCTCTGGTTGAATGTGACCTAATGCCCTTAGGCACTGGCTTGCCATGGTGTAAGTAGCAGAAACGAATGCAGTGGCCTATCCACTTTGAAATAGTCTGCTTTGAGATAGCTCTTCCTTGTGATCCTGCAGCATATGCCACTAGTAATTGCTCTGTCTTTCAGAAAACTTTGGTTCTGTCCAAGTAGAATCTAAGCTGTGTACGTCCAAAGAATGCAGAATTCTCTCCCCCTTGTTCTGTGGATTTGGATAAAAAGTTGGCAGATGAATAGTTTGGTTAAGAGCCACACTGGACACCACCTTAGGCATAAATGTTGGGTTTGTTCTCAGAGAGACTCTGTCTGGATAAAAAAATGATAAAAGGTTCCACAGCCATGAGTGCCTGTAACTCTGAAACTCGCCTTGCAGAAGTTATTGCTAGAAGCACAGCTGTTTTCCAAGATAAAAACTTTACATCAGCAGTAGCAGCTGGCTCAAAAGGAGGCAAGGTGAGTTTTTCCAAGACATAGTTGAGGTCCCATGCAGGTATTGGCGATCTCCTTGGAGGCCTTAAATTTTTGGCTCCTCTGAGGTACTGCCTTAAGGGATGAGAAAAAATTGGTGGCTCTGTATTGTAATGAGCTGAAATGGCAGAGGCATGAATTTTAGTAGATGAAAAATTAGACCTTTGTCCAGCATCTCAGTTAAGTATTGCAAAATCTGAGGAATATTTGGCACAGCTGTATCAGTTCCTTGTGCCTGGTTCCAAGCACAGAATCTCTTCCATTTTCCAGCATAAGATTTTCCAGTACTAGGCCTTCTGGCCTCCAAAATGACATCCATCACATCTTTACTGAGAGGTGTGTTTTGTATGACTACATTATCCACCACGCTGCCAGGTTTAATGTCCTGAGTTGGCTGTACAGGATCTGATTGTTTTGCTGGGAGAGTAGATGAGGTATTTGAGGTAAGGTCCAAGCTGGGCATTGAGACAAGTTCTTTAGGATTGAAAACCAGTACTGGCGGGGACAGTCTGGGGCAATCAGTATCATTTTTGGCTTCTCCTGTCTGACCTTTAGGAGTACCTTGGGGAGGAGAGTCAGTGGGGGGGGGGGGGGAGACATATACTGATAGGGCATCCACTTTCCATGCTTGTCTGTGACAAGTCCTTGTGCAGAATCGTTTAGTTGGTAGTTGTGAGGAGAGGCAAATAGATCTATGTCCGGGCATCCCCATTTCCTTATCATGCTGAAGACTTGTGGATCCAGGTGCCACTCGTGGGGATCCATGAGGTTTCTGCTTAGTTCGTCTGCCAGAGTATTTTCCTTTCCTGGCAGGAACTGTGCCTGCAGATGTACTTGGTAAGTCAATGCCGTGTCCCACAAAGTCATGGCTAGTCTGCAAAGGGGGTAAGAATGTGTGCCCCCCCTGCTTGTTTATATACCACATGACCGTGATGTTTTCTGTCTTTATCAGTAGTTGTCCCAGATGAAGTAGGTCCTTGAAGGCTGTCAGGGCCATTTTGAACAGCTAGCATCTCTTTTTGATCGATATGTAGATGCATTTGGTTTGAGGTCCATGTGCCCTGAATGCATCTTCCTGCCATGTGGGCCCCCCAGGCATAATCTGATGCATCCGTTGTTAGTGTCTGCTGGGGGTAATGTGAATAGCTGTCTCTTGTTTTGGTGACAAGCCTTTGCCCACCATCAAAACTCCTGTTGTAGGCAGGGAATGAGAGTAATCATTGTTTCCAGGATGTGGCAATGTTGAGTCCAAACACTTTTTAGGTACCACTGAAGTTTCCTCATATGCAGTCTTGCATATGGAATTAGTAGGATGCAGGCTTCCATGAAGCCCAAAGCCTGCAGAATTTTTCTTGCAGATAAATGGGCCTTTGTTGCCAACATTTTGAAATAGGTAGTCAGTTGCCTTTGTTTGTCTGGCGTGAGATAAGCCATCTGGGCAGTTGTATTTAAGCTTGCACCCAGGAATATTATCTCGAGAGGGTACTAGTTTTGATTTCTTTTCGTTGACTGTGTACCCTAGGCATGTTAGAAGTCTTTTCACAAATGCCAGATACTGTAGAAGAATGTCCTTGTTCTCTGCTTGAATTAGACAGTCGTCCAAGTAAGGATATATTTGTATTCCTCTTTGTCTGCAGAATGCAATTACTGGTGCCAGGCACTTTGTAAAGACCCTGGGCGCAGTAGATGAGCCAAAGGGCAGTGCAGAAAATTGGTAATGCATTGAGCCAGCCTTGAATCTGAGGTATCTTCTGCATAATTGTCTGATTGGGACATGCAGGTTCATAGGTTTATACTAGGCTATCTGCCCTAAGGCATTTATAAACCTAGCCCAAATTTTTGTGGCTTACGGCAACCACTAATATGAAAAAATACTGTGCCCATTAGTTTGTTGTGCCTCTGTCCAGCAGTGACACAGAGATGATTCCCGGGATAAACCTACGATCTCCCATCCACAGGTCAAGATTTCTCTTGAACAGAGCCAGCGAGGTGCTCTGCCTCACATGGACCGGGATTTTATTCCACAGCATAGGGAGTCTCTGAGTGATAAATCTATCCCTCCAGCACGTCCTATTTATATCCGTGCTAAGGTTTAAGTTGCTTGCTCTAGTGGTTTTGGTGGATTTGGATTTTTTGAGGTGGAGCATGTCCATTAATTCCAGGTTGGACATGGCCTTGTATGTCAGGCACATGTCACCTCTGAGCAGACGGTATGCAACTGAATAGAGCTGGAGTTTCTTCAATCTGGCAGCATATGACAGATTTTGGAGTCCCTTTATCCTTTTGGTGAGGAACTTTTGGGGTCTCTCCAATTGCTGCAGATGTCGGGTGAGATACATCCCGAATGGGGCATTGTACTCGATCATTGGTCTGATAAGTGAAGAGTACAGGGGAACAATGACCTCACTAGATCTGGATGTGAATCCCTTCATGATCAGGTGGGCAATGTAGAAGGTCTTTCTAACCACTTTAGCAACGTGAGTGTCAAAAGAAAGGCCACTGTCAACCTGGGTCCCCAGGTCCCTGATAACCTCTTCTGTGCTTAGTGGATTGCCACCTATATGGTAGCTTGGGGTTACCTTGTTTTTCCCAAAGGGTATGACTATACATTTTTTGGCGTTTAACTTCAGGCCATGGCTCTGGCACCAGCTATCTGTTTCCATGGGTCCCTTCTGAAGGATATCCGTGTCCGATGCACTTTCCACTATGGTGCCCAGTTTGCAGTAGTCAGCAAACTTTGTCAGCCAAAGTCCTCCCATGTTGGCCTGTACTTCTGAGAAGTAGATGCCGAACAATAGGGGGCCAAGGACCGAGCCCTGTGGGACACCACTTGTGACCGGCTTGGAGTCTGACATAGCGCCAGCAACTCTAACCCTGTGGGTTCTGTCCTTAAGCCAGTTTGCAACCCATCTTGTGACATATGGGTTTACATTTAAGCTGGTAAGTTTTTCTACAATACCCGAGTGGGGTATTGTGTCGAAAGCCTTTGCAACGTCAAGGTAGGCTGTATGGACTGCCTTTCCCTCATCAATGGCCTTGGTGACTGTTTCGAAGAAGTCGACCAAGTTCAAAAGGCATGATCTGCCCTTGACGAAGCCAAACTGGGTCGGGTCCAATGTCTGCAAGTCCCCTATATATTTGTTTATGAGCTCCATTATGATGCTCTCCATAGCTTTGCAGACTAGACTTGTTATGCTTATGGGGCGGTAATTACCAGGGTCCGTAGAGGCACCACCTTTGTGGAGTGGGACCACAGTTGCCGTACGCCACTCCTTGGGTACGTATCCTGTGGTAAGGCTGAGATTAAACAGCTGCCTTATGTGCGGGTTTAATTCCTCATTTAGCTCATGTAGCACACAGCCGGGGACACCATCCGGTCCCATTGATGCTGTGTTTTTAGCTTGAGAGAGCAGCTTTCACCTGCGCATTTGAGATGTCTGGGAGGCTACACTCCGCTGGGATAGTTATCTCTCCTTTAGGGGGGGAGAGGGGAGTGAAGTTTGCACTGAACCTGTCTGCCAGTATGTTGGCAATGTCTGTGGGTTCAGTGATTTTTGTATCATTTTGGACTAATTCTGAGCATATCTGGGAGTTTCCACCCAGTTTCCTAACATAGCTGAAAAAGGCCTTATGATTGTCCTTTGAATCCATGGCAATTTTTCTCTCAAAATTGGCCTTAGTTGATTTTATGAGTGCTCATATTTGTTTACTAATAATGATCAGGGGTGACTTCCCTTTTATGGATTTTGTTCTATCATGTAATAGCTTTCTCCTCTTATTGTAAAGTTTGTTAATGGCTGGGGTCCACCAGACTGGACGTTTGCCCTTTGTGGAAAGAGTCTTGGTTTTATTTGGGATTGCCTGATCCATGCAGTCCTGGAGGTGTTCATAGAAGGCATTTGAAAGGGCTTCCGCAGTTTGGGTTGTGGTTTCCACTGGCTCAGGGGCCTTGAAGGATACCACACCAGTCTTGAGTAGTGTGAAGTTTGCTTTAGAGAAGTTCTTCACTGTGGTCTTTTTGGTTTGGGGTGGGGGGGATGTGGATTTCCAGTGAGATTAGTTTATGATCAGATCTCACCAATGAGGGATATACTTCCGGTGTGGAGCATTTTGTCCCCATGTTTGTGATAATGAGATCTAGTATATTTTCTCCTCTCGTGGGAACAGTGACTAGCTGTTCCATGGCATTTGAATTTATGAACTCCAGGAACCGTTGGGCTAGAAAGTTAGGGCTTGAGTAATGTTCCCAGTCTATATTCGGGTAGTTGAAGTCACCCAATATGATGGTGTTTGGAGATACATTTATACCCTCCAGTGTCTTCAGGAAGGCTGAGTGGGGTTCCTGAGTTTGAGAGGGTAGCCTATAGCATGCTACAATTTGTAGAGCAGTTTTGCCTACGGTTAGTTGCTCCTGGATGGTTTCCGAAGCTTCGTGCGTTGCCACCAACCTGGAGGTGTGGGTATCCTTTATGAATATGGATACACCCCCTCCTTTTGTGGTGTGGTCCGGGTTTTGGGGCCGGAACGCATGATATGAGGTAAAACCTAATAGTGCCGGGGTGCTCTCAGGAGCCTTGAACCAGGTTTCAGTTACAGCACAGACATCGATGTTCTCCATACTGAGAAGGGCCTCGAGTGCGTGCATTTTGAGATTTAGACTTCTGGCATTGAGCAGCATTACCCTCAGTTTCTTCCCATTTTTGTTGTCTAGGGTGGTAGGTTTAGAATTTGAGCCTTGCCTAAAAAAGGCACTATCGGGGTGGCAAGAGCCTTAGCCAATATCCGGAATCCCAAGGGTGACAGGTGCAAGCCGTCCCTTGCGAAGCAGCATGGCTTGTCAAGCATGTCATCCCAGGCAGACAGACACTGGATCCCCTTTGAATGACACCAGACATTAAGCCAATTGTTAAAGCTGATCATCTTGTCTCTATATTGTGGCATCATTCTTGGTGAAGGAAGGATACTGCTCAGGGTCAGGGTCATACCTGCCTGGGCTACATAATCAGAGAGCTCCTCTGTCTCTTTTCATGTAGTCCAGGGAGGTATGTCTCAGGTCGTTCACACCAGCATGGACAATGACTGTGTCATATTTGTACTTGCCGTGGAGTGACCCGAGTGCTTGTGTTATGTGGCGGATTCTAGCGCCCGATAGGCAGCTTACTGTGACCCTCTCCTTGTTCAGCCTGGTGAGTGGGACGTCAGTGTGTCTGACTATGGAGTCACCTATGACAAGTATGTTTGGTGTTGTATTTGGCCTTAAGGGCTGTGATTGCTTTGCACACTGCTTTTGTGGTTTATGTGTTTCTTGTGGGGTGTCTTGAGGTAGCAGTTGTTTGGGTGTCTGCTTTGGAGGCCTCTGCTGTTTAGGTAAATTTTTACTCAGAGCCTCCGAGTATGTCTTTGTGTGTTTATGTGTTTGATTCAGTGGTGTGGTAGCATTACGTGAGGCTGGTTTTGTGGTGTGTGTAGTTGCCTTCTCCTCCTGTCTGGTCTTGCCAGTCCTGAGTTGAGAGAGCTCAGCCTCCAGTTTGGCTAAATAGCTGCATCTCTCGCAAGTATTTGTGTTATGTGGGAGGAGGAGAGGGTTGTCTGTGTATATGAGGCAGTTGTAACATTGCCTCAAGATTCCCAGATTCACCAGCTGGACAGGAGAGGAGATTGACAACTGACCTTTGGACATGCTAGAATAATATTGGGAATTCCTTAATAATTGAAAACAAGGGCCAGTGGGGAGTGAGGGTGTAGTGCTTTTAATTTTTAGTGCTGACTTATATAATTGCTTTAGTGAGCAAGTGCCAGGTAACTTGAGTGCAATGTGTTACAAGTAACTAAATGCAAAAACGACAAACAGTAACTTTCAAGTGAAACAAGGAAAGTACAGTTTTGTACCTACCATAAATGTAGATGTCCGAGAGGTATGCATCTGCAGTCCTAACATATGGGTTGTCCTGCCACAGGCAGCCCTTCGGTCGGCCGGATTCCAAAGTCTGGGTCTGGCCTCGGCTGATGTCGCACTTCACCCGACGTCATAGCTGCTGTGAATTGGGTATAAAGGCATCAGCCGACGCCATTTTCCTCAGTGTTTCTTGCCCCAGATGCCAGGTGCCCTCTAGGAAGGCTAAATTTGGATAAATGCAAATGATTCCAAACAGTAGAGAGCAAACAATATAAGCATGTATATACATATATACAAACAAATACACCATAATAGATTCCCCCAGCTAGCTACAAGATGGGCAAATACCCTAGGAGTACCACAGAGGGGAAGGAGGGTGGGTAATCCTGACTGCAGATGCATACCTCTCGGACATCTACATTTATGGTAGGTACAAAACTGTACTATGTCCTTCAAGGATGCATCTGCAGTCCTAACATATGGGTAGAATACCATAGCCAAACTGGGGGAGGAGGCACTAAGATGATTATGGTGTAGTTAAGATCCCTTGCAAAACAGCAGTTGCAAAACCTGCTTGGGATCTGGCGTATAAAGGTAGATTATAATGCTTGGCAAATTTTATTTATTTATTTATTTTATTTTATTTTACATTTGTTGACCGGGCTAGTCCAACTGGATACATATCCCTTTTCAGTAGAGGCCCGGGGAGAAAAGCTCCAACATAAAAGCAATACATGGAGAGAGCAAGTTACATTTACAATATAAGAATAGGAAATAACAGAGACTTAATATAAGTACAAGTAACAAATCTGCATTTTAAACAAATTAGTGTTATAGGATAAACACTGTGAGAATAATGGTCGAAGAACTAGCTAATCAGGGCGAGTTATAAGTAGAGGAATTTAGATAAGTTAGTCGGGTTCTGTGCATGGGCATAGCCATTGTAGCTTAAGATGGCTTTTGAGGTTGTTTTTGAACTGTTGATGTGAGGTCATGAGTCTAAGGGTCTTTGGTAGGGAGTTCCAGGGCTTTCCAATGGAGTTGGCGTACAGGGCATCACCGCCTGAGTTCTTAGATTTAGTTGTTAATATCAGGACGGTATTAGCAGATCTAAGAGAGTTAAGGTTGGAGTAGGGGGTCAAAATACTACACAGTGAGGGAGTTCTGTCGGGATAGTGGATTATTTTAAAGGCTTCGGTTAGTTGATTAAGTTTAAGAAGATTGGGTAGTTCCAACCAACCAAGTTTCCTAAGGTTAAGGCAATGGTGGGTGCGGTATGGGGAACCTGTTATGAACCTAGCAATATGGTTATAAGCAAGAGAGAGCATGTTAAGTTCACGTTTACTGAGGAAGGAAAAGACTGGGGATGCATATAGTAAGGTGGAGAGGAGATGCGTGCGGGCAATCGTTAGTTTGTATGCACGGAGCTCCAAGTAGCAGCTTCTAAAATGTCTTTGGTAGCCACTCCTCGTAGGAAAGCTGTAGTAGTGGCTGTAGCCCTTGTGGAGTGAGGTCTGATGTTTTCTGGAGTTGTCTTTCCATGAAAAGAGTAACAAAATCTAATGCAATTTCCTATCCATTTTGAGATTGTCTGTTTTGAAATTGCTTTTCCTTCCATTCCTGTTGCATATGCTACCAGAAGCTGGTCAGTTTTTCTGTTGGTCTTGGTTCTGTCCAGATAGTAGCGCAATTGCCTGTGCACATCCAAGGTATGTAGTAGTCTTTCCCCCCTGTTCTGTGGGTTGGGGAAGAATGTTGGTAGGTGGATTGCTTGGTTCAATGATACCCTGGAGACCACTTTTGGCATAAAAGTAGGGTTAGTTCTCAAGGACACTCTATCCTGATGGAAGATAAGGAAGGGCTGTACTGCCATTAATGCCTGTAATTCAGAAACCCTTCTTGCTGAAGTGATTGCAAGCAGGAAAGCAGTTTTCCAAGATAAGAACTGTAATTCTGCTGTTGCTGCTGGTTCGAAAGGGGGAAGTGTTAACTTTTCCAGCACAAAGTTAAGGTCCCATGTAGGCAAAGGTGGCTTCCTTGGAGGCTTTACATTTTTAATTCCTCTCAGAAACTGCCCGAGTAGAGGATGAGAGAAGACTGGAGGATCCATGTTGTATTCTGCTGAAATTGCTGATGCATGAATCTTAATGGAGGAGTAAGACAGGCCATTGTGGAAACGTTCTGCTAAATATTCCAGGATGTTAGCTATGTTTGCTAATGATACATTTTCTCCTTTTGCTGCACTCCAAATGAGGTATCTTTTCCATTTGGCTGAATAAGTCTTCCTTGTGGAGGGTCTGCGAGTCTCCAGGATAATGTCTTTAACCCTCTGAGATAAATCTGGGTTATTTTGTTTTATGTAATATTCCAAGCAGCTAGCTGCAGTGTTTTCAAGCTTGGATGTAGGATCTTGTAGTTGTTCTGTGTTAGCAGTAAAGGAACTAGAGGTAGAAGCCATGCGTGTGTCCGAGACATACTCCTCAGTAGCGGGTACCAATGCTGCCTCGGCCAGTCTGGAGCTATCAGGATGATCCTTGGGTGCTCTTCTTTGATCTTCAGTAGCACTTTGTGCATCAAAGGAAGAGGTGGGAATGCATATGCTGTCAGGTTTTCCCAACTGAAGGATAGGGAGTCCACCTTCCAAGCAAGTGGGTGGTATGTCCTTGTGCAGAATTTCCTCAATTGGTGGTTGTGTGGGGATGCGAACAGGTCTATTTCTAGTAGTCCCCATTTCTTTGTAATGGTTTTGAAGATGTCTGGATGCAGCATCCATTCGTGGGCATCCGTGGTAGTTCTGCTTAAGGTGTCTGCTAGTGAATTTTCTTTTTCTGGCACAAATTTGGCCTGGAGTTGAATGTTGAGGTTCAGGGCCACATTCCACAGGTCCATTGCCATCTGGCATAGAGGATATGAGTGAGTGCCTCCCTGTTTGTTAATATACCACATGACTGTGGTGTTGTCCGTCCTTATCAGCAAATGACCCTGTTGAAGAAAAGGTCTGAATGTCTGAAGTGCCTGTTTCACTGCCAGCATCTCTTTGATTTATGTGTAGATTCAGCTGGTCTTGTGTCCATAGGCCTTGTATACATTTGTCCACCATGTGTGCCCCCCAACCGAGGTCTGAGGCGTCCGTGGTGATAGTCTGGCTTGGGTGAGGTTTGTGGAAAGGCAGTCCTCTGTTCAACTGACAGGCCTGAGCCCACCACAGGAATTCTTGTTTCAGGCATGGAATTATTGGAATCTGGGCTTCTAGACTGTGCTTGTGTTGAGACCATACATTCCTTAGGTACTATTGCAACTTTCTCATATGCAGCCTGGCATGTGGAATCAATAGTATGCAGGATGCCATGTAACCCAGGGCTTGCAGGACTTTCCTTGTTGTAAGCTGGTTCTGTGTTGTTAATGCCATGAAATAGAGTGGTAGTTGCTTTTGCTTTTCTGCTGTGAGAAATGCCATCTGATTTGATGTGTCCAGTTCTGCACCCAAGAATGTTATCCTTTGGGATGGTACCAGCCTTGGCTTGCAGTAGTTGTATAACCTTTTCCAAATCTTTTGTTAATTTGGTCTTGTTGTCCGCTTGTATTAGGCAGTCGTCCAGGTATGGATAAATCTGAATTCCCTGAAGCCTGCAATAAGCAATTACTGATGCCAGGCATTTCGTGAATACTCTGGGTGCAGTAGATAAGCCAAAGGGCAATGCTGAGAATTGATAATGCTCTGATCCTGCAAGAAATCTGAGGTATCTTCTGCAATCTGGTCATATAGGGACATGCAGGTATGCCTCCTTGAGATCTAGAGTCACCAGCCAAGACTCCTTGCCCAGCATGGGAAGAAGTTGCTGTAGGGTCAGCATTTTGAATTTTGGAACAATGAGATATGTGTTCAGAGCGGACAGGTCGAGAATAGGCCTCCATTGGTTTTCTTTCCATGGTACCAGGAAAAGTCTGGAGTAAAATCCTTGCCCTTGTTCCATAGGCGGTACCTTTTCTATAGCTCTCATCCTTAGTAGGTGGTTGATTTGTCCTAGAGCGTTTGTTTTTTGGTTTGGTGGTAGGTTTGGCATTCCTCTCTTTTTTGGTAGAGTGTGGAAGTGAAACCTGTAGCCTTTGTCTATTGTCTGTAAAATCCATTTGTCTCCTGTAATGTTATGCCAGTTTACGGAAAATAAGGCTAGCTTTCCACCTAAGGGTGCTTCCAGTTGTTCCCTGGTAGGCGGTATCAGAGTCAAGTCATTGTGTCTGTCCTGTGGAAGTGGTCGTAGCTGAATCTGTGGCAGTACTTCTCTGGTTGTTAGACTGCCACTGGCGCCCCTGTAGGCACCTCTGGATTGACCTCTGCCTCTTGGGCCTATTTCTGCCTCTCTGTGCTCTGGAGGTGTCTGGAAAGGACCAATTCTTCGAAGGCCAATTTCTACTAAACCTCGGAGGCTGGACCTGTAAGAAATCCTTGACTGTTTGGACAGATTTTGCTTTTTCTTCCACCTTCTTTAGCACTTGCTGTGCAGGGGAGCCAAACAAACTTTGTTTCTCCATGGGAGCATCTAGGAGCTTTGACTTTACATGGTCTGGTAAGGATTGCTCTTTTAACCAGGCATGCCTTCTAATCACTGTTCCAGTCATAGCTGATCTAAAGGAAGCCTCCAGTGCATCATAGCCGCATTTTAAGGAATGATTACTGACCTGCTGAGTGTTATGTACCAAATCCTGAAGGGACTTACGGTCTATAGGTTCAGTAGAGGACAGTTTTTTATTTAGCTGGTCTAACAAAAATTCCTGATACTGAATCATGTGGAATTGACAGTTTAAGGCCCTAGCGAAAGAGTAGCATAAGTATAAACTTTTTACCCCATCTCTAATGCTCTAGATTCTCTTTCAGAGGGAGGGTTTTGGCAGAGGCAGCTGCTACAGCTTTGGGGCCCTGTGAAATGGTTTCAGGATCTGCAATAGGAGCCTTATACAAGTGAAAGTGTGTGTCCGGGACCCTGTAATATCTGTCGGGCTTGGCAGGGGCCGGGGGAAGAGAGTCAGGGGCAGTACAGGCATCATTATATGCATCATCAACAACTGTTAGTACTGGAGGAATGGCTAAAGGCCTATGCTGTGGTAAATGTAAAAAGGTCCTTAGCCTTTTCCTTGAATCTGAAAAATCCTGGCCCTGCCATTGAAAATGCTCTCTCATAGCATGTAAGGTTTCCCCAAAAGAAAATTGCTCAGGAGGGGAGGCAGAAGGAATGGAGTCTTCTGCATCAGAATCCTCATAAGGAGAATATGGGCCTTCTGGAGGATCTGAGTTTTCTGAATCATCCGAGGAATAGTCTGTAGAAACAGGATCTGGGGGCTCTGCTCTAGGCCTCTTCTCTGGATGGGGTTGAGAGGCCCTGTTTGGGTGAGGTTGGGATCCCCTGATCAAAGAAATGAGATACTCAGCCAGGCTGAGCATTTGGGAACTAGAGGTAGGCCTGTGTGAGGGGGTTTTAGCAGGCAAGGCCTTAGAAGATTTAGCTGCTTTAGCCCTAGAAAAAGCCTTGATAGACATAGATGCATGGGGGCCTAGCAGCTCCACGTGCAGGAGTAGATATGTCTAAAGGAATAGTATCTGATAAATCCTGGGTGCCTGCTACAGCAGGGGAAATTTCAGTAGCAGATTCAGCCATGCTGTGTGAGGCCTCGGCTATCGGAGGCATGCTTTCGGCCGAAGGAAGAACAGAGGACTCTGTTTCAGCCGAAACAGAGACACTAGCGGTTGGCTTAACCGTGGTTTCGGCCGAAACCGCGGACCGTGAGTGTCGGTCCTTTTCCTTACGCTTTTTAGCTAATTGTCAAGTCGGAGTCTCCAACGGCATTTTGTAAGCAAAAGCAGGACCAAAAAACTCCTCTGCAAACTCCGACCGACGTCTAAGTGTCCGTCGGTTGAAGGAAGCACAGGCTAGACAAGCTGATACGTCGTGGTCTGGGCCTAAGCAAGGAAGGCAGTAAGAGTGGAAATCCTTATGAGGTATTTCTTTCCCACAAGTTAAACAATTATTTACTTTTTCTGACATCGGCTGAGGCAAGAAAGAGTCCCCAACGGGGTACTTAGCTTTTTAGAAGTCTTCGGTAGTAGAAATCTCTGGATCTGACCGACCGGCACTTGCGAACAGCTTCTGCTTCGGGCACCGCACGGCAAGAAAGACTGAGGAAAATGGCGTCGGCTGATGCCTTTATACCCAATTCACAGCAGCTATGACGTCGGGTGAAGTGCGACATCAGCCGAGGCCAGACCCAGACTTTGGAATCCGGCCGACCAAAGGGCTGCCTGAGGCAGGACAACCCATATGTTAGGACTGCAGATGCATCCTTGAAGGACATCTAGTACAGTAAGCAATGCAGATATCACTAGTGATCCACAGAAGCGCTGAGAAGCCGCATATTAGGTGGAATTAGCTTCCAGGGAAATAACAAGCAAGCAAACAAACAACAAGCATAGAAACAAAGCTAGATTCAGCAGGTCTGGGATCTAGTCTATGCTAGAGCAAACAAGGTGTACCAATTTCAGTAAGATTGAGTTCAAATATTCAGGCACTATAAACCTTTAACCAGAAATTCCCAGCTCAGAAGGGCAGAGTCCAGCCTCTTCTCCCACAAGAGTGCAGACCACGAACCTTCTTAATGTAAAATAACTGGCCTGAAGCCCAAGTGCCTAAACCAGAACTAATACCCTTGGACACTGGGCTCTCAATCAGCAGTTCCCAACTTAGAAGGATGAAAGCTACCTGTCCTGCCACCACAGTGCTTGCCACAAACCTTCCTAATGTTAAACA
Source organism: Protopterus annectens (assembly GCF_019279795.1). Taxonomy (NCBI): domain Eukaryota; kingdom Metazoa; phylum Chordata; order Ceratodontiformes; family Protopteridae; genus Protopterus; species Protopterus annectens. The sequence continues at coordinate 869,483,465 of NC_056750.1, read as the reverse complement.
ACTGGTCTGAAGCCCAAGTGTTTAATCCAAAAGACTGAGAATGATAGCTACACTTTAATCAAGTTACAACCAAGCAGTAATAAATACAACTGAATACTTTAGAGAATGTCTGGATTAGTGCTCAAGTTACACAAACAAAGCTAGATCCAGCAGGCCCGAATCCAGTCTATGCCACAGCAAACAAGGCGCACCAACTTCGGTAAGAAGCAGTTCAGATATGCATGCACTATAAGCCTTTAACCAGAAATTCCCAGCTCAGAAGGGCAGAGTCCAGCCTCTCCTCCCACAAGAGTGCAGACCACGAACCCTCTTAATGTAAAATAACTGGCCTGAAAGCCCAAGTGCTTAAACCAGAATTAATACACTTTTAGAATAACAGACACTGAGCCCTCAATCAGCAGTTCCCAACCTAGAAGGATGTAAGCTACCTGTTCTGCCACTACAGTGCAGACCACAAACCCTCTCAGTGCAAAACAACTGGTCCGAAGCCCAAGTGTTTAAATCAAAAGGCTTAGAATGAGTTACACCAAGCAGTAATAAATACAATTGAGTACTTTTAAGATGATGCAAAAGTAAAAAAAAGTAGGTAGAAACAAGTACAGTAAAAGCAGATGAATTTTTTTTTTTTTCTGAACAAGTGCTGAGATGAAAGAAACAGATTTGAGTGCTGAAACTAGAAAACTGGCTAGTTATAAGAAAAAAAAACTAAGCTAGAAGGCTTCCCCTCCAACACAGAACGGCTTGGGGGCTCAGAAGCCTACAAATAGTCTATACCACTTAACAGGAAAGGCAGGAAACAAGCTTAAATTTTTTTTTTTTTTTTCTGTTTCCCAGATGCTCTCTTTGTACACCGTAGGAGTGCCTGAAATCAGAATATGATCTCACTGCACTCAGTTGAGTGAGCAAATGAGATGGGCCCAGAGGCAGGCTGAGGGGCGGGCAGTTTCAAGGCCACCAAGATTAACACCAAAAACAAAAACAATAACAGGGAGGGTGGGTGGGAATAACTGAAGAGCAGATTAACTGCCACTTGAGTTAAATATTCCTTCAACACAGTTTAAATCAAATTAAATACTGTATTTTTTAAAAAAAAAGTGCAGATAAAGGTACTTAAATTCTCTTATACATCCAGTTGAATATAACCAAGTTCTTAGCCGGCCAAAGCTGAGGTTTTTAAGCAGGAAATATTTCACAATGCACCACTTAAAAAGGCAAGGACAGGAAATCAAAGAATGTGGCTACCCCCACATCTGTAATTACTAGCAAATAACACACTAGCTTTAGTTCAAGTTACTGAAGAGCAGGTATGCCTCTTTTAGGTCTAGAGTCACCAGCCAAGCATTCTTGCCCAGCATGGGCCTCTAGAGCATCAAAACCACATTGTAAGGTATGCTTACCCACTTGTTCTGCACTATGCATCAAATCCTGCAACTCCTTCAAGTCTGGTTGTTCAGGTTGTGACATTTTACTTTTCAATTGTGGTAACAAAAACTGTTGGTATTTTAGCATATGGAACTGACAGTTTAAGGCCCTCATGGTTAAGGTAGCTGAGGTATATACCTTTTTTCCCCACCTTTCTAAGGATCTGGAATCTCTCTCGGAAGGTAATGGATTTTTAGCAGTGGAGGCCTTAATTCCCTTGGGGCCCTGTGAGATGGTTTCTGGGTCAGCAGCATGGCTTTTGTATAGAAATTGGTGAGAGTCAGGAACCCTGTAGAATCTGTCAGGCTTAACTGGGGCTGGAGGCAGAGAGTCCGGGTTAAGGCAGGCCTCCGAGTAAACATCATCTAGGATGTCCAAGACAGGAGGTATAGCCAGAGGCCTGTGCTGAGGTAGTAAGAGAAATTCCCTAAGCCTTTTCTTGGAATCTGAATAATCTTGGCCTTCCCAGTGGAAGTGTTCCCTTAAGGTATGCAAAGTTTCCCCAAATGAGTAATCCTCTGGGGGGGGGGATACAGAAGGAATGGACTCCTCCGCATCAGAGTCTTCAAAAGGGGAGTAAGAATGTTCCTGATCATCAGAGTGCTCTGAAATAATGGAGCCCTGATCAGAGGAGGGGGATTCTTCCTCCACTCTGGGCCTTTTGTCCGGTGGGGGTTGAGAACCCCTGATAAGAGTAATTAAATCCTCAGCCATTTTAAGCATCTGTTTTTTAGGCATGGGGCCTGGAGATGGGCCCTGTGTAGCTCGTCTCTTAGAGTGCATGGCTGCTTTAGACTTAGTGAAAGCCTTGATGGAGAAAGAAGAGGAAGGTCTGAAGACACCTTGAGTGGAGGTAGACCTGTCCACATTTTGAGGTTCAACGCCAAGAGTGGCTTTGGTATCTGTAATCGGGGTGTGGGCTGAGGAGCCTGTGACCTCGGGCACAGGAGACACCGCCAATGAAGTGTCGTCGGTAGTCAGGGGCTGCTTAGGCGCCTCGCTGAGAACCGGACCACGTGTAGTCGGCTTTGGCGTGGTGTCGGTAGAGGCCGCGGACCTCGTGTGTCGGTCCTTATCTTTGCGTTTTTTTAGACTAAACTGGAGTCGGAGTATCCAACGACATAATATAGTTAAATGTTTTTCCAAAATAATGCTGGGCGAACTCCGCCCGATGCTTAATGGTGCATTTGTTGAATGTAGCACAAAAGCGACAGACCGAGACGTCGTGGTCTGGGCCTAAACAAGGTATACAGAGAGAATGGAAATCCTTATGCGGTATTTGCTTCCCACATGAAATACAATTATTAACTTTGTCTGACATTGGTTTGAGGCAAGAAAAGTTTCCCCAACGGGGTACTTAGCTTTCAAAATTTTCGTAATTTCAGGAGCTGGCCGATCGGCACTTGCGAACTGCTTCTGCTTCTGGGCACCGCGCGGCAAGAAAGACTGAAGAAAATGACGTTGGCTGGTTCCTTTATACCCCAGTCGCACTGATGTCAGGGAAGAAGTGACGACAACCGACGCCGGACCTAGACTTTGGAATTCGGCCGACCGAAGACCCGCCTGATGGCAGGAGAACCCATCTGTTATGACTGCAGCTGTATGCACGATGAACATCATTCTTGAGTAAATCCTTGTCCCTGCTCTTGCTCTGGTACTTGTTGAATGGCTCCCATGTCCATGAGGGATGAGACTTGTTTTTGTGCCTCTGCCCATTGATTTTTTGGCAGACCTGGCCAGCCATTTGCCTTTGACAGAGTATGGAAACGGAACTTGTACCCTTGTGACACGATATTTAGAACCAAATTGTCCTGGGTTATAATGTGCCAATTTCGAGAAAAAAGTGCTAATTTTCCCCCCTAAGGGTGCTACCAGGAGATAAGTGCTTGTTTCAGGCAGGGGGAAGTCATTGGGACTGTTTCCTGTATGGTTGTGATTTGTCTTCTCCAACTTTGGAGATAGAAGCACCCCATTGCTTTGACCTGTAGGAACCTTGCGCCTGGGATCTGCCTCTAGGGCATCTGGATCTGCCCCTTTGAGGTCTGTCTGACACAGGAAAGGACCAATTCTTTGTAGGCCAGTGTCTACTAAACCTAGGTGGCTGTACTTGTAAAAAATCTTTGACAGTTTGCATAGATTTAGCTTTGTCCTCCATTTTCTTTAACACCTCCTCTGCCTTAACACCAAAGTATTACGCTGTAAAGGTGCATCTAATAATTTAACTTTGACATGATCAGGCAGATTTTGTTCCTTTAACCAAGCATGCCTCCTAATTACAGAACCCATAACTGCGGCCCTGCAGGAGGCCTCCAAAGAATCCAAACCACATTGCAAAGTACGCTTTCCAACTTGTTCAGCTGCATGCAATAAATCCTGCATTTCCTTGTTTTCTGCACATTCAGAGTTTAATAACATTTTCTGTTTAAGCAATGCCATGACATGTTGCTGATATTTGAGCACATGAAACTGACAGTTTAAGGCCCTTATAGCCAAGGCAGCAGATGTGTAAACCTTTTTTCCCCATCTATACAGTGTCCTAGAATCTCTGTCAGAGGGGGTAGGGTTTTTTGCAGTGGAAGCCTTAACTCCTTTGGGACCCTGTGAAATAGTTTCTGGGTCTGCAGCAGGGTTTTTAAAAAGGAATTTATGAGAGTCAAGAACCCTGTAAGATCTATCAGGCTTAACAGGCGCTGGAGGCAAGGAGTCAGGGGTAAGACTAGACTCTGAAAACACATCTACAATATCTAACACAGGTGGAATGGCTAGTGGCCTGTGTTGAGGTAGTAAAAGGAAATCCCTGAGCCTCTTTTTAGAGTCTGAAAAATCTTGGCTCTCCCAGTGGAAATGCTCCCTCATGGTATGCAAGGTTTCCCCAAAATAGCCCTCCTGAGGAGGAGCTGAAGGTATAGATTCTTCAGCATCAGAATCCTCATAGGGAGGAAGAGAATATTCCTGATCAAAAGAGGAATCAGAAGAAATAGCAACCTGATCTGAAAATTTATAGTCAGTCTCTTGCCTATGACTCTTATCAGGAGGGGGATGGGAACCACTGAACAAGGTGATTAAGTCTTTGGCCATTTTGAGCATCTGTTTTTTGGGCATAGAGGCCTGTCTACGTGGCTCTTGAGTTTGTTTCTTTGCTTTAGAAGGTGCTTCAGTCTTTGCCTTTGAAGCCGAGGTTGGTTTAATGTAAAGATGTTTAGGTCTGAATACACCCTCAGAAGCCGGTACCTGCTCAGTGGCTCCGGACCCATCTGAAGGAATAGTATCCGAGGCTCCAATACCTTGAGTTTCCAGCAGCATGGCCGACTCCATGTGGGAGTCGGTAGCAGCCTGCGACTCTAAAGTAGCGGGCGTCAGGGGCTGCGAAAGCACCTCACTGAGAACTGGCGACTGGCTTAGGAGAAGCTTTGTCGTCGGTTTGGGCCTCGGTTGTCTATCTCTCTCCTTTTCTTTGCGTTTTTTGTGAAATCCGGTAGTCGGATGGCTATCCGACGACATTTCTGAATAATTAAACCAGCGTCCAAAGTAGTTTAAAGCAAAATCATACCGACGCTTAATAGTGCGTTGGTTAAATCTAGCACAAAACTGACAACCAGAAACGTTGTGATCAGGGCCTAGGCAAGGAATATAGTATGAATGAAAGTCCTTATGAGGTATTTGCTTTCCACAAGAAATACAATTATTTACTTTTTCTGACATCGGTCTGGAGCAAGAAAAAAAGTTTCCCCAACAGGGTACTTAGCTTTATTGAAGACTCCGGATCTGAGAAACTAACATGAAAATCTCAGGAGTCGGCTGACTGGCACTTGCGAACTGCTTCTGCTTCAGGCACCCTGCGGCAAGAAAGAAAATGGCGTCGGCCGCATCTTTTATACCCCTGACGACCTGACATCAGGGAAGAGGCGACAGCAGCTGACGCAGGACCCAGGACTTTGGAATTCAGGCCGGTTGAGGGCAACCTGCCAGCAGGATTACCCCAGATGTAATGACTGCAACAGTGAAACACGAAGAACATTCTGGGCATTTTGAGGCATATGTTACAACTGCTTCATGTACACAGACAACCCCTTCCTCCTACCACCAAACACTAATACATGTGAGAGATGCAATTATACAGCCAAACTGGAGGCTAAGCTCACTCAACCCAAGACTGGATCAGACAGTCAAGAGGAGAAGGGAAATACTTGCATCACACCACCAGTCTCACATAAACCCATTAAAAGCAGCACCGGAAAAAAAACACACACAAATACATGAAAACATACTCGGAGGCTCTAAATAAAAATATGCAAAACCAACAGAGACCTCCAAAGCAAACATCCAAGCAACCCCCCCCCCCAACACAAACCATGAAACACATACTTCAAAAAAACAGTGTGCCATGCAATCACAGCCCTTAAGGCAAAATAACATACCCAACATATTAGTAATAGGTGACTCAATAGTCAGGCACACTGACATCCCACTAGGCTGAATAAGAAGAAGGTTACTGTTAGCTGCCTGTCGGGCGCCAGGATCCACCACATAACACAAGCACTCAGGTCACTACAGAACAAGTACAAATATGACTCTGTCACTGTCCATGTTGGTGTGAATGACCTGAGCCGTACCTCTCTGGACTACATGAAAAGAGACATGGAAGAGCTCTCTGATCATGTAGCCCAGGCCGGTATGACCCTGACCCTGAGTAGCATCCTGCCCTCACCAAGAATGATAAAACAGTATAAAGAAAAACATTCTCAATTTCAACAACTGGCTAAGTTTCTGGTGTCATTCAAAGGGGATCCAGTGTCTGTCCACCTGGGATGACGTGCTCGACAAGCCACGCTGCTTCACTAGAGACGGCTTCCACCTGTCACCCTTAGGCTTTCGAATACTGGCCAAGGCTCTTGCCACCCCCATAGTGCCTTTTTCAGGCAAGGCTCAAAAGACAAACCCACCACCGTAAATAGCACAAGTAACAAAAAACTGAGGGTAGTGCTACTCAATGCCAGAAGTCTGAACCTCAAAATGCACACACTCGAGGCACTCCTCAGTATGGAGAAAATCGATATATGTGCAGTAACAGAAACCTTGTTTAAGGCTCCAGAGAGAACCCCAGCACTACCAGGCTACAACTCATACCATACATTTCAGCCACAGAACCCAAACCGAAATACAAAAGGCAGGGGCATATCCATATTCATCAAGGATACCCACACTTCCAGGTTAGTGGCACAGCACGATGCTTCAGAGATCATCCACGTGCAACTAACAATGGGCAAAACTGCAATTCAAACTGTAGCTTGCTACAGATCACCCATCATGTCCCAGGACCCCCATTCCGCGTTTCTGGAAACATAAAGGTCCTACCAAACACCCTAATATTGGGTGATTTCAATTATCCAAACATTAACTGGGAGAACTATTCAAGTACTAACTCACTTGCCCAACATTTCCTAAAATTTATAAACTCAAATGCCCTGGTATAACTGGTCAACACTCCCACCAGAGGTGACAACATATTGGACCTGGTCATCACCAACATGGGTGACCGGTGTTCCACACCGGAGGTTAACCCCTTGCTGATTAGATCTGACCATAAACAAATCACTTTAGATATCCACATTCCGCCCCCACCCCCGGACAAGAAAACCACCGTGAAAAACTTTTCAAAAGCAAACTTCACGTTACTTTAGACCGAGGTGGAAAGTTTCAAAGCCCCCATGCTGAAGGATAATGCTGTCCAAGCTGTAAAATTCTTTACTAATGCATTCTATGGAGACCTACAAGAATCCATGGATCATGCCACCCCAAGTAAAACCAAGACTCACTCCTCCAAGAAAAAGAAACCTGTCTGGTGGACTCCTGCCATAAACAAGCCATACAATAGAAGGAGGAAACTAGTACAGAAAAGAGTAAAATCCCAAGAAGGGAAGACAGCCCTGATCAGTATCAGCAAGAAACTACGATCCCTCATAAAATCACCCAAGGCGAGCTTTGAAAGAAAAATTGCTAAGGACTCCAAAGATAACCACAAGGCATTCTTTAGCTACATCAAGAATCTAAGTGGCAATGCTCAGATCTGCTCAGAGTTAGTGCAGAATAGCATAAAATACACTGAACCGACCGATATCGCCAACATCCTGGCAGACAGGTTCAGCGCAAACTTTACCCCCCTCTCACCCCCAAGAGGGCCCATAACCATACCAGAAGAATACAGAGTCCCTGAAATCACAGACACTCAGGTTAAAACAGCCCTCTCCAAAGCCAAAAACACAGTATCAATGGGACCGGACGGTGTCCCAAGCTGCGTCCTACACGAGCTCAAAGACGAACTAACCCCTTACCTAAACACACTGTTCAAACTCCGCCTCTCCACAGGCTATGTACCCATAGAGTGGCGTACAGCAGCAGCTATTCTGCTCCACAAAGGTGGAGCCACAACAGACCCCGGGAACTATCGCCCTATAAGCCTGACTAGCTTGGTCTGCAAGGCTATGGAGCGCATCATCATGGAACTCATTAACAGAGACATTGGGAACCTCCAAACACTGGACCCTACCCAACTCGGCTTTGTTAAGGGCAGATCATGCCTCCTAAACCTGGTGGACTTCTTTGAGACCGTTACCAAGGCTATAGATGAGTGAAAGGTGGTACACACAGCCTACCTAGACCCTGCAAAGGCCTTTGACACCATTCCCCATTCTGGTATTATAGACAAGCTCACCAGCCTGAACATAAACCCCTACTCACAAGATGGGTTGCCAAATGGCTCACGGACAGAACCCACATGTTGAGAGTTGCAGTAGCTAGGTCCGACTCTAAATCATTTACAAGTGGAGTTCCCCAAGGCTCAGTCCTAGGACCCCTCCTGTTCGGCATATACTTCTCAGAGGTACAGGCAAGTATAGGAGGACTATGGCTGACCAAGTTCGCAGACGACTGCAAACTAGGGGCTATAATTGACTCTCCGACTGACACAGACATCCTCCAAAAGGGTCTCACTGAGACGGATACCTGGTGTCAAAATCATGGCCTCAAGCTAAATGCCAAAAAGTGCACAGTCATCCCCTTTGGAAAAAACAAAGTACCCACAAACTATCACATAGGTGATAGTCCCCTAAATACAGAAAATGTAATAAGGGATCTGGGGACCCAAGTAGATAGTAATCTCACCTTTGATAATCACATTGCCAAAGTGGTTAGAAAATCCTTCTACGTGGCCCACCTAATCACAAAAGGGTTCGCATCCAGATCAAGAGAGGTCATTGTGCCCCTCTACTCATTACTCCTCAGACCCATCATAGAGTACAACGCCCCATTTGGGATGTACCTTACAAGACACCTGCAACAGCTGGAAAGACCACAGAAGTACCTCACCAAGAGGATCACTGGGCTCAAACAGATGCCCTTTGCAGCTCGACTGAAGAAATTACAGCTGTACTCGGTTGCATACCGCCTACTCAGAGGTGATCTCTGCCTGACATACAAGGCCATATTCAACCCAGAATTGATGGACATCCTCCACCTAAAGAAAACCTTATCCCCGCGAGCCACACGGTCTAGGGATCTAAACCTCACTACAACAATAAATAGGACGTGCTAGAGGGATAGATTCCTGTCCCAGAGACTTCCCATGCTTTGGAACAAGATCCCAATCTACATTAGGCAGAGCTCCTCGCCAACGTTCTTCAAAACAAATCTTGACGAGTGGATGGGAAACAGAAAATTTTCCTCGGGGATCACTTCCGTGGCTCTGCTGGACAGAGGCACAGGGAACTAATCTAAGGGGGTGGCAAAAGCCAACACATTCTGGCTAGGCTTATAAATGCCTTCGGGCAGACACCCTTGTACCTACCTATAAACCTATGAACCTATACTGTTGGTGCATACACAAATGAACCCTCTCTTTCAATGGCCTCTGACCCAGCTAGGTGTAGCAAAATGAATGCCCTGACATGTGCATCTTTATATGAATAAACTGCTTGTATAAAAAATATACTCTTGGCTCAAATATTCAATTCCATGCAATATTCTGATCAAATACAAGTGGTAAGAGCTTTCAAAATACACCTGTCATATTAACAAATGCACAAACAAATACACATACACATAGGTCAGAAATTTTTGCCAGTATTTGTGACGTTACCCAGTAGCACAACAAGCCTCTGTATAACTGAACTTTGCAAAATAAGTCTCTCGGGCACTGTATACTCGAAGTTACTGTACTGCAAGAAATCACCTCATCAGTTTAAGAAACATTTCAAATAACTACATGATGTGAACAAACTGGGCAGAAGAAGCTCAAAGTCGGTAACATTTTGAAGTAGTTGCACTTTGCAAATAAACTGTATACAGCACAACGAAATTCCCCCAAAATTGTGGTACCTTGCTAGGCAATTCTTTACAATGCAAGAAACACTCTGTAACAGCAGCACTTTGTGAATAGACATGCCCAGCACAAGAAACTTTTTGAAATGGCTATACTTTGACTGTACTTCATGAAATAGTTGCACTTTGCACACAAATAAACTCTTCAGAATATGCACACTGTAATAAGCACACACTGTAAGCACTTTTACACACTAAGATACTTTGAATAACTCTAGATATACCCTTGATACAATACAAACATGACATGGGTCAGAGTATCTTTTCAATTGCAACTCATTTCTTCAAAACATGAAGTAAACACAGTACATTCAGTTCTCAGAAATGAAACTGTCAAGCAGAGTTTGCAGCTGGTCAGACCATGCAGTCAGTATTTCAACAGTGAGCTACAGCATTCATTTTATTTCTCATACACCCTTTTTCCCTACAGGGCACTTATACATTAAAGAAACATTTAATAGAATACACATGCCCAGTGCAGCCACACAGTTCCAATGTTTAGGTGCTGCATCTGAATTTGATGCCCTGCTCAGTTTGTATGCATCAGACAATCTGTTTTAAAATATTTATTTTTGCTTTTAAACTGACTAACTACCATGCATCTTCCCAGCATCCTACTGAACCTACTGGGGTGAGTGACCAACATCATGTAACTGGGGCAAAAATCCCAGAAATACATCTTGGCAACCACATGTTTTTATCAGGTAGAGGGGATTCATAAGATGCTGGCAAGCACTGGCCATCAGCCTTCCCTGACACCCCAGCGACTTACTTGTTTCTTCATCCTACTTGGTTTAGTGCCCAACATCACATTGTGTGAGGCTGTCATTCCACTGTGAAACACCTTATCCATAGCCACTTGTTGGTATCAGGACTACAGTCTAATGCTAACAGGCCATTATTCAAGGCTCATACTTAGTGTCTTGTCCCATCCTCATTCTATCACTATGTGATTTAATATGCCAGCAATGTCGAGTCTCTGCTCACTGCCAGGCTGCTCACACCCTACTCCATCACTCCCAGGCTCCTCACATCCTATTCCATCACTGCCAGGCTCCTCTCGCCTTATCCCATGGCATGTTCCTTGGCTAGCCATCAATCCTGGGCTGTCCCAGCTAACCTACTCCACAAAGGTGGGTCATATCCAGCCCCCCTCCTTCACTCCTGCATGCTTTACAGCGTACACAAAATAGACACAATACAGAAGTGAGACCATGTTTCCTATTGATCCATATTTAAGCAATGAGGGGCTATACATACTCTAGGCTTGTCCTGCTTCACTGCTGCTCAACCATTCAGTCTGTTAAAGCACTATAGCCACACTCATCACACACACAACAAACTGTTCAATTCTGCACCTACTTGTTGAGTTACTGCAGCTGTTCCTGTGAATGAACAGCTATTACTGCCTCAGGCGATATCCTAAGGTTGGACTCTGTCTGCAGGCAGGGTAAAGCAGTAAACACATCAAAATAACTCTGGAAAATATTAGCACCATCTAGGGTGCTGGGCTTCATAACTGAAAATGGACCTTCGTCCAGTCAGACACTCCCGGTCAACAAATTTAAATAAAATAAAATAATAAATAAGGTAAACGATCATAATGTTATTCCTATTGCTATACCTGCTGACAGCTTCAAGACCTTTAGTATTTCTAAACTAGTGCAGAAAGTTCTTGGGAAGCACACATGATGGTGCTAAAGCTCCTTCTAGTTGACGACTTTCTAGTTCCTTTTCATTTTTCATTAAGTACATTGAACTTGCATATTTGCAAATGATTCTGCATTCTGTAGAACACAAACCCTAGTAAAGGTCTTCGTGATCACACTGATCGCGCTCAATGCATGGGCCATGGTCTTCGTGATCACACTGATCGCGCTCAATGCATGGGCCATGGTCTTCGTGATCACACTGATCGCGCTCAATGCATGGGCCATGGTCTTTGTGATCACACTGATCGCGCTCAATGCATGGGCCATGGTCTTCGTGATCACACTGATCGCGCTCAATGCATGGGCCATGGTCTTCGTGATCACACTGATCACGCTCAATGCATGGGCCATGGTCTTCGCGATCACACTGATCGCGCTCAATGCATGGGCCATGGTCTTCGTGATCACACTAATCATACTCTATGTTTGGTCCACTACAGATAATTACATCACTAGACCATCACAGCATAATTAAGGGACAGTCACTGTACTACTGCAGTAGTCCTAACACCCTCCAATGTAGACATGCTGAACCACTACCAACAGTCTCTAAATATATTACGTCTGAGGTTGCATCAACTCAGAGGGAGGTGAGAGCCTTCTTCTACAAACATGATGTAAGAAAAAAAAAGTTTTTCTTGTAGTGCCTGCCACCATCAGCAAAACTGGTGATGCACTGGCAATCATGCAGAATGACGCAGATGTTGTTAATCCATACAATACCTCTTACAAGCATTACAATCCACTATATCTTGTCACATCATCCGACTTTCCAAGGACACTACATGGAACATTAGATTGTATTCTCTGCACTTGTTCTCACAGTCAAGCAAAGTCTGAGGCAATGATTTTAATTTGTGTGTTTATTAAGTCAGACAACTGCTCAGAGATCTGTAGGCTGTACTAGACAGACTAACATTAGTTTCTAATTGATACACGTTCTCAATGTAGAAGCTTATCAGCTTAATTTTAATACACTGTCCAACTGCAAATTGCTTTACTAAAAACTCAGCGCAGCTTCTCTGTGCCTGAAGTTTGCAATGAATTCTTGTTACACGTGTTTTAACTTTGCCAACACACATGTATACTATGTTTGACTTTGGTTGCTGTCACAACAAATACATCTTATTGTACAGATTTACTTTGTCTGTTAGATATTTTTTGCAAACTAATGCTAACCTCCAGACAGCCTACAAATGTAGCAAATGAATATGAAACATATTTTCTTCTGCTGTAGACACTGCTTGCACTGGATGTTGTGCATGCATGCTGCTTTAATACCAGGCACAGTGCTTGATAACGTGGCCACCAGCAATACCTTTTTTTTAATTCTAGTCACTATTTTGTATTGCCCTAAATTCATTCTTTTACTTAACATGCTACCAGTTCATAGGTCACACTCTCAAGCTGAATAATATATGTTCCCTCAAGCTACACATACCTAGTGCTTTCTAAAGTGAAAGGTCTGAAATCCTTCATAGCATGGCTCTGACCTGATCACTGCTGACACCACATATTCCTGTCTCATCAGTGAATCACAGCCTCCAAACTCACTCTCCTACTCTTATTTTAACTGCATTACATAAGTATGGATCGACTCCCAATTTCTACTGTAAAGCAAATGCTTAGACATGGAAGATCTCCTTGGGTCCACAATAGGCATGGTTTCTTTCAGTACTGTCAGATTTTACATTTTTTTCTCCTCTGTGATGTTAAAAGTTTGAAATACTTTAACTGCTTCATCAGCAGAGGAATGAAGGAACATTGTGCAAATTTGCCACATCTACTAGAGACAATCATAAGGCCTTCTTCACATATGTCTGCAGTCTTAAAGGAAGCACCCAGATCTGTTCATAACTGGAGGTCAAGGACACCAGATATACAAATGCCGTAGCTACAGCAAACTTGCTAACTGACAAATTCAGCAAAAACTTGACCCCTCTGTCCCCCCATCAGTAAATCAGGACATTCCCAGTACCTGCCCCCTTCCCCTTATATCCAGGGAACAGGTCATCACTGGTCTCTCAAAGGCAAAAAATACAGCCACCATGGACCCGAGAACATCCCAGGCTGCATCGTACATGAACTCAGGCAGGAGCTTGCAGCACCATTAGGTGCACTGGCTTTATCCCATCTGAGTGGAAGACAGCCACTATCATCCTTTTGCACAAAGGTGGAGCGTCCACCGATCCAGGAAATTACAGACCCATCAGCCTAACTAGCCTGATCTGCAAGGTCATGGAATAGATTATCAGGGACCTCATTAACAAGGACATTGGCAACCCAACCTCCAGACACTTGATCCCACACAGTTTGGCTTAATCAAGAGGAGGTCATGTCTGATAAATCTGATCGGCGTCTTTGAGACCATCACCAAAGCTATGGACAAGGGGAAGATGGTGCACACCACCTATCTTGATCTGGCCAAAGCCTTCAACACTATTCCCCATTCGGGCATAATAGATAAACTCTCTCAACTAGGCATCAGTCTGTATGTTACCAGATGGGTAGCTAACTGGCTCACTGATAGAACCCACCTAGTCAAAATCGGGGAAGCCACCTCAAGCAGTAGACCCGTAATGAGCAGTGTACCCTAGGGTTCGGTCTTGGAGCCTCAGTTATTTGGGATATACTTTTCTGAGGTGCAGGCCAAAATCAGTGGACTATGGCCGACCAATTTTGCAGATGACTGCAAGCTGGGCAGTGTCATCAATTCCCCTAGTGATGTGGACATCCTTCAAGAGGGTCTCACCAAAAGAAATGACTGGTGCCAGAAACATGGCCTCAAGCTGAATACCAAAAAATGCCTCATCATTCCCTTTGGGGAGAATGAGGTCCCCACAAATTATCACATTAAACAACATCCTAAGCATGCAATCACTGGTGAGGGATTTGGGCACTTCGGTTGATAGCAACCTGACTTTTGACCACCATACTGCTTCGTTGTACAGAAAGCTTTCGGTAAGCCCACCTCATAAGTAGGAGTACCTCATCCAGCGACAAGGAGGTCATAACATCCCTGTATTCTCCCCTTATAAGGCTTATTATTGAGTACAACTCCCTGCTCAGAATGTACCTCACAAAGCACAGCTGCAGCTGGAGAGACCACAGAGGTTCCTCACCAGGAGAACCCATGGCCTCAAAAATCATACAGACACTTCAAAGGTGACCTTTGTCTGGCATACAAGATGATCTCAGACCCTGCCTTGATGGGACTGCTGTATATCTGCAAGTCAAGCTCCACTTGAATAACCCACACATGTGGCCTCAACCTAGTCTGTGACATCAATAGGACTTGTTGGCGGGACAGATTTGTGATCCGGAGACTCCCCATCTGTGGAACAGACTCCCTCTCCATGTCAAGCAGAGTACCTCTTTACCCCTTTTCAAGAGCAACCTGGATAACTAGATGGGAAACAGAAAACACACCCCTGGGATTCCACCCGTGTTCCTGCTGGACAGGGGCATCAAGTGCTGACTTGTCGGAACATGGGCTAAACTCTTGGCTAGGCTTATAAGGGCCTCAGGGTCAATAGCTTAGTAACTTCGTATGAGCCCATGACCCTATGATTGTATCATGGATCATTTCCATTTTCTGGGAAATTTCGCTCACCATAAAGTACAGTTTACACTTCTGAATGCAGAGTTTCCAGTTTTCAAACAATTTGCCATGCAGTTTCAGTCATGGTAGTGGCTGATGTGAAGACAGTTTTGAGTCCAAAAGAAAAGCTGCAACAATGAAGACTAGTGGTTCAGAAGTCTTCTGAGTGAAGAACACAACAATGAAACTATTACATGTGAGATGGAGACACGAGGTGCAAAAAATCTTAATTATAAAATGTTCAGATCTCATATGTGAGAATATGAGAAATGAAATTGTTTAATTTATTTTTATATCCAAAACTGGAAAATAAGCACGACTCCCAGTCCATGTGACTGTGACATGGTAGGACTATCATTCAGAAGTGATACCCTGCATCCTAAAGTGCAACTTCCAGTCCATGTGACTGTGACATGGTAGGACTATCATTCAGAAGTGATACCCTGCATCCTAAAGTGCAACTTCCAGTCCATGTGACTGTGACATGGTAGGACTATCATTCAGAAGTGATACCCTGCATCCTAAAGTGCAACTTCCAGTCCATGTGACTGACACGGTAGGACTATCATTCAGAAGTGAAACATTGCATCCTAAAGTGTGACTCCATGTGACTGTGACATGGTAGGACTATCATTCAGAAGTGAAACATTGCATCCTAAAGTGTGACTCCCAGTCCATGTGACTGTGACATGGTAGGACTATCATTCAGAAGTGAAACATTGCATCCTAAAGTGTGACTCCATGTGACTGTGACATGGTAGGACTATCATTCAGAAGTGAAACATTGCATCCTAAAGTGTGACTCCATGTGACTGTGACATGGTAGGGCTATCATTCAGAAGTGAAACATTGCATCCTAAAGTGTGACTCCATGTGACTGCGACATGGTAGGGCTATCATTCAGAAGTGAAACATTGCATCCTGCGACTCCCAGTCCATGTGACTGTGACATGGTAGGACTATCATTCAGAAGTGAAACATTGCATCCTAAAGTGTGACTCCATGTGACTGTGACATGGTAGGACTATCATTCAGAAGTGAAACATTGCATCCTGCGACTCCCAGTCCATGTGACTGTGACATGGTAGGACTATCATTCAGAAGTGAAACATTGCATCCTAAAGTGTGACTCCATGCGACTGTGACATGGTAGGACTATCATTCAGAAGTGAAACATTGCATCTTAAAGTGTGACTCCATGTGACTGTGACATGGTAGGACTATCATTCAGAAGTGAAACATTGCATCCTAAAGTGTGACTCCATGTGACTGTGACATGGTAGGACTATCATTCAGAAGTGAAACATTGCATCCTAAAGTGTGACTCCATGTAACTGTGACATGGTAGGACTATCATTCAGAAGTGAAACATTGCATCCTGCGACTCCCAGTCCATGTGACTGTGACACGGTAGGACTATCATTCAGAAGTGAAACATTGCATCCTAAAGTGTGACTCCATGTGACTGTGACATGGTAGGACTATCATTCAGAAGTGAAACATTGCATCCTAAAGTGTGACTCCATGTGACTGTGACATGGTAGGACTATCATTCAGATGTGAAACATTGCATCCTAAAGTGTGACTCCATGTGACTGTGACATGGTAGGGCTATCATTCAGAAGTGAAACATTGCATCCTAAAGTGTGACTCCATGCGACTGTCACATGGTAGGACTATCATTCAGAAGTGAAACATTGCATCCTAAAGTGTGACTCCATGTGACTGTGACATGGTAGGGCTATCATTCAGAAGTGAAACATTGCATCCTAAAGTGTGACTCCATGTGACTGTGACATGGTAGGACTATCATTCAGAAGTGAAACATTGCATCCTAAAGTGTGACTCCATGTGACTGTGACATGGTAGGGCTATCATTCAGAAGTGAAACATTGCATCCTAAAGTGTGACTCCATGCGACTGACATGGTAGGACTATCATTCAGAAGTGAAACATTGCATCCTAAAGTGTGACTCCATGTGACTGTCACATGGTAGGACTATCATTCAGAAGTGAAACATTGCATCCTGCGACTCCCAGTCCATGTGACTGTGACATGGTAGGGCTATCATTCAGAAGTGAAACATTGCATCCTAAAGTGAGACTCCCAGTCCATGTGACTGTGACATGGTAGGACTATCATTCAGAAGTGAAACATTGCATCCTAAAGTGTGACTCCATGTGACTGTGACATGGTAGGACTATCATTCAGAAGTGAAACATTGCATCCTAAAGTGTGACTCCATGTGACTGTGACATGGTAGGACTATCATTCAGAAGTGAAACATTGCATCCTAAAGTGTGACTCCATGTGACTGACATGGTAGGGCTATCATTCAGAAGTGAAACATTGCATCCTAAAGTGCGACTCCATGTGACTGTGACATGGTAGGACTATCATTCAGAAGTGAAACATTGCATCCTAAAGTGTGACTCCATGTGACTGTGACATGGTAGGGCTATCATTCAGAAGTGAAACATTGCATCCTGCGACTCCCAGTCCATGTGACTGTGACATGGTAGGGCTATCATTCAGAAGTGAAACATTGCATCCTGCGACTCCCAGTCCATGTGACTGTGACATGGTAGGACTATCATTCAGAAGTGAAACATTGCATCCTAAAGTGAGACTTCCAGTCCATGTGACTGACATGGTAGGACTATCATTCAGAAGTGAAACATTGCATCCTAAAGTGTGACTCCATGTGACTGTGACATGGTAGGGCTATCATTCAGAAGTGAAACATTGCATCCTAAAGTGTGACTCCATGTGACTGTGACATGGTAGGACTATCATTCAGAAGTGAAACATTGCATCCTAAAGTGTGACTCCCAGTCCATGTGACTGTGACATGGTAGGACTATCATTCAGAAGTGAAACATTGCATCCTAAAGTGTGACTCCATGTGACTGTGACATGGTAGGGCTATCATTCAGAAGTGAAACATTGCATCCTGCGACTCCCAGTCCATGTGACTGTGACATGGTAGGACTATCATTCAGAAGTGAAAAGTACAGTTTTGTACCTACCATAAATGTAGATGTTCGAGTGTTCACCCTGCTGCAGTCATCAGACTTGGGTTATCCTGTCGTCAGGCGGTCCCGCAGTCGGCCGGAATTCCAAAGTCTTGGTCTGGCGTCGGTTGCTGTCGCCTCTTCCCTGCCGTCAGTGCACCAGGGGTATATATAATGCAACCGATGCCATTTTCTTCAGTTTTTCTTGCCCCAGATGTCAGGTGCCCCCAAAAAGGTGGTCAGAAATTACTACCAAATGGAGTAACCACTGCACAAACACAAAATCCCTTCAGCTATAAACAAATACATCAGTAAGGCATTGAAGAGATTTAGCCAGTATATCAGAGGGGATGGAGGGGGGGGGGTAACCTGCACTGCAGCAGGGTGAACACTCTAACATCTACATTTATGGTAGGTACAAAACTGTACTATGTTCATCATGTTACCCTGCTGCAGTCATCACACTTGGGTTGAATCCCAAAGCTAAGGTAGGGGGGAGGTATCATAGAGGGTTAGTGGAGGCAATAAGGCCCTGCAGAACTGCAGTGGCAAAGCCCGCCCTGGACTTAGAGTAAAGAGATAAGTGATAGTGTTTGGTAAAGGTGTGTACTGAACTCCAAGTTGCAGCTTCTAAAATTTCCTTGGTTGGAAACCCCCCTGAGAAAGGCTGTAGAGGTAGCTGTTGCCCTGGTGGAGTGTGATCTGATGGTGGCACGAACTGGTTTCTCATGATGGGTGTAGCAGAAACGTATGCAATGACCTATCCATTTAGAAATGGCTTGCTTAGCTATAGCCTTCCCTTGGGAAGCTGTAGCATAGGATACAAAGAGCTGGTCAGATTTTCTGAAAGCCTTAGTTTTGTCCAAGTAGTAACGAAGCTGCCTGTGAATGTCCAAGGAATGTAGGAGTCTCTCACCTTTGTTCTGTGGATTGGGGATGAAGATGGGTAAGCGGATGGTTTGATTTAAAGCTACACTAGAAACCACCTTAGGCATAAAAAAAGGATTAGTTCGTAGAGAAACTCTGTCTTGATGAAAAATGAGGAAAGGTTCCATTGCCATTAGTGCCTGTAGCTCTGAGACTCTTCTAGCTGAAGTTATTGCTAGGAGCAGGGCAGTCTTCCATGATAGGAACTGAATATCTGCAGAGAAAGCTGGTTCAAAGGGAGGTAGCGTTAGTTTTTCCAGAACAAAATTGAGGTCCCATGTTGGTGTAGAAGCTCTCCTGGGTGGTTTAATGTTTTTTGCCCCTCTCAGGAACTGCCTGAGAAGAGGATGTGAAAATAAAGGTGGATCCGTGTTGTAGTGAGCTGAAAAAGCTGAAGCATGGATTTTAATTGAGGAAAAGAAGTCATTTGTGCAACATCTCAGCTAAATACTGTAGAATGTGAGGCATGTGAGGCTGAATTGTGTCTTGGCCTTTAGCTTGGTTCCAGGAACAAAACCTTTTTCATTTGTCCAAATACGCCTTCCTGGTGATTGGCCTCCTGGCTTCCAGAATAACATCCAGAACTGCTTGTGAAAGAGGAGCTGGTTGGATGTTTAGTTGATTTGCCATGCAGCCAGATTTAAAGTTTTGAGCTGGCTGTGAAGAAACTGATTGTTTTGTTGTGTGAGCAAATGGGGGATTTGAGGCAATATCCATGGTGGACTGAGGGCCATATTTTTCAATAGCGGATACCAGTGCTGGCATGGCCAGTCTGGGGCTATGAGAATCAGTCATGGTCTCTCCTTTTTGACTTTCAAAAGAACCTTTGTGAGGAGAGGCAATGGAGGGAAGGCATATACTGTCAGGTTTTCCAACTGAAAAAGAGAGCGTCCACTTTCCAAGCTTAATGGTGAAATGTCCTTGTACAAAATTTTGTCAGTTGATAGTTTTGAGGACTGGCAAACAGGTCTATGTTCGGAAGGATCCATTTTTGAGTAATCATTGCAAATATTTGTGGATCTAGTTTCCACTCATGGGGATCTTTGATGTTTCTGCTGAGGTAGTCTGCCAATGTGTTCTTCTGTCCTGGCAGGAATTGAGCTTGTAACTGGACTTGGTAGGCCAGAGCTGTGTTCCATAAGATCATTGCTTGCCTGCATAGAGGGTAGGAATGTGTGCCCCCTTGTTTGTTTATGTACCACATTACTGTGGTGCTGTCCGTCTTTATTGCCAGTTGTCCAGGCTGTAGTAGATCCTTGAAGGCTGTCAGAGCTTTCTGTACAGCTAGCATCTTTTTGGTTTATGTGCAGTTTTCTTTGTTCTGCAGTCCACAGGCCTTGAATGCATTGTCCTGCCATGTGTGCCCCCAGGCGTAGTCCGAAGCATCTGTTGTGATAGTTTGCCTGGCTGGGGGCAAGGTGAAAGGCTGACCCTTGTTGAGGAGACATGCCTGTGACCACCATAGAAATTCCTGTTGTAGGCAGGGAATGAGAGATATCATTGTGTCCAAGCTGTGGCTGTGTTGAGACCATACGCTTTTTAGGTACCACTGTAATTTCCTCATATGCAGCTTTGCAAATGGTATTATTAGTATGCAAGATGCCATGAAGCCCAAAGCCTGCAGAATTTTTCTTGCAGTTAATTGGGTCTTTGTTGCCATTGTCTTGAAATATTGAGTCAGTTGTAGTTGCTTGTCTGGTGTAAGATAAGCCTTCTGGGCCGTTGTATTCAAGCTGGCACCCAGAAATATCATTTTTTGTGAGGGTACTAGTTTTGACTTCTTTTCGTTTACTGTGTACCCCAGGCAGTTTAGTAGATGCTTTACAAAGGCCAGATGATGTAAGAGAATGTCTTTGCTTTCCACTTGGATGAGACAGTCATCCAGGTATGGATATATTTGAATTCCTCTTTGTCTGCAGTATGCAATTACTGGTGCCAGGCATTTTGTGAAAACTCTGGATGCAGTAGATAAGCCAAAGGGCAGTGCAGAGAATTGGTAATGGGTTGAACCTGCAATGAAGCGGAGGTATCTTCTGCAACTTTGTCTGACAGGGACATGCAGGTATGCCTCCTTGAGGTCCAACGTTACTAGCCATGCTTCCTTGCCCAACATGGGAAGTAGCTGCTGTAGTGTTAGCATCTTGAATTTGGGAACTTGTAAGTAAGTGTTTAGAATTGAAAGGTCCAGAATTGGTCTCCAGGCATTGTCCTTTCTGGGTACTAGAAAGCGCCTCGAGTAAAATCCTTGACCTTGCTCTCGAGTAGGTACCAGTTGAATGGCTCTCATGTCCATGAGAGCTGTAATTTGCTTTTGTGCCTCTACCCATTGATTTTGTGGCAGGTTTGGCATTCCTCTTTTCATTGGCAAGGTGTGAAAATGGAATCTGTATCCTCGTGAAATTATGTCTAGGACCCATTTGTCCTTTGTGACAATGTGCCAGTTGTCTGCAAAAAGTGCGAGCTTTCCCCCCAAGGGGGCTGCTAAGAGAGTATTGCTTGGCCAGATGAGTTGCAAGTCATTGAGTTTGCCTTCTGGTGAGTTGAGACCTGTCTTCTCCTCCCTTCTGTATTGTAGTGCCCCATTGTCGAGGTTTATATTGGGCTTGTGGTTGTCCTCTGCCCCTTGGGCGTCTGTATTTACCCCTCTGTGGTCTGTCAGTGGCTGGAAAGGACCAATTTTTTGTTGGCCAGTTTCTGCTGAAGTGACGGGGTTGTACTTGTAGGAAATCTTTGACTGTCTGCATTGATTTTGCCTTATCTTCCATTTTCTTTAAAACTTCTTCTGCTTTAACTCCAAAAAGAACATCCTGCTGTAAGGGAGCATCTAGTAGTTTTGCTTTACCATGATCAGGCAGAGTTTATTCTTTTAACCAAGCATGCCTACGTATAACAGACCCAGTGACAGCTGCTCTGCAGGCCTCCAAAGAATCAAACCCACATTGTAAGGTATGTTTGCCCACCTGCTCAGTGGCGTGCAACAAATCCTGTACTTCTTTCAATTCAGATTGTTGGGGGAGGGAGGTTATTCTTTGCTTTAACTGAGAGATTAGAAATTGCTGATACTTAAGCATGTGAAATTGACAATTCAATGCCCTCATAGCTAGTGTGGCTGAGGTGTAAACCTTTTCCCCCACCTGTCTAGTGCTCTGGAATCCCTCTCAGAAGGTACTGGGTTTTTAGGCATAGAAGCCTTAGCCCCCTTGGGACCCTGGGAGATAGTCTCTGGGTCAGCTACAGGGCTTTTGTAAAGAAATTTGTGGGAATCAGGCACTCTATAGTATCTGTCAGGCTTAGCCGGAGCAGGAGGTAGAGAGTCAGGGTTGAAACTGGATTCTAAATAGACATCATCCACAATGTCCAAAACTGGTGGGATAGAAAGTGGTCTGTGTTGGGGGAGTAAAAGAAACTCTCTGAGCCTTTTCTTGGAATCAAAGCAATCCTGACCTTCCCAGTGAAAATGTTCCCTCATAGTGTGTAAAGTTTCCCCAAAAGAGTAATCTTCTGGAGGGGAAGCTGAGGGAATAGAGTCCTCAGCATCAGAATCTTCATAAGGAGAGTAGGAGTAGTCTTGGTCCTCAGAGAAGTCTGAAGAAATGGACATTTGCTCAGAGGATGCATAATCTTCCTCTTGTCTAGGCCTTTTGTTAGGAGAGGGCTGGGAACCCCTGATTAAAGAAATCAAGTCTTCAGCCATTTTGAGCATCTGTTTCTTAGGCATGGGGCCTTGAACAGGAGACTGAAGTGCAGTCCTTTTAGATTTAGAAGGAGTCTTCGACTTAGAGAACATTTTAATGGTGAGAGACGTCGGTCTGAAAACGCTTTCAGAAACCGATGGCGTTTCTGTAGCACCGACATCTTTTGTAGCAACGTTGTCGGAAGGGCCTGAAGTAAAAGGCTGCGTCGGCCTGGTACATTCTGTCAAAATATCCGTAGCGGTCTCGGGTTCCAGATCTGCGGTAGTCAGGGGCTGCGTCGGAGCCTCACTGAGGACTGGAGAACCGGAGACCGGATCAGCCGAGGCCTCGGAATCTGGCTTAGGCCTGGGTCCTTATCCCTGCGTTTTTTGTGCACGCTGGTAGTCAGTTGCTCCGATGGCATGGTGTAGTTAAATTTCCTACTGAAGTAGTGTCGTGCGAAATCAAAGCGTCTTTTAATAGTATGTTTATTAAACCTAGCACAAAACCGACAAGTAGTGACGTCGTGGTCTGGGCCTAGGCAAGGTATGCAATAAGAATGAAAATCCTTATGAGGTATTTGCTTCCCATAAGAAATACAATTGTTAACTTTTTCTGACATCGGTCTGAGGCAAGAAAAGTTTCCCCAACAGGGTACTTAGCTTTACAGAAGACTTCGGTCTGAAATTCGAATTCGAAAATCTCAGGAGTCGGCCGACCAACATTTACGAACTGCTTCGTGCACCGCGCGGCAAGAAAGACTGGAGAAAATGGTGTCGGTTGCATTATATATACCCCTGGCACACTGACGTCAAGGAAGAGGCGACAGCAACCGACGCTGGACCAAGACTTTGGAATTCCGGCCAACTGCGGGACCGCCTGACGACAGGATAACCCAAGTGTGATGACTGCAGCAAGGTAACAGGATGAACATCATTGCATCCTAAAGTGTGACTCCCAGTCCATGTGACTGTGACATGGTAGGACTATCATTCAGAAGTGATACCCTGCATCCTAAAGTGTGACTCCATGTGACTGTGACATGGTAGGACTATCATTCAGAAGTGAAACATTGCATCCTGCGACTCCCAGTCCATGTGACTGTGACATGGTAGGACTATCATTCAGAAGTGAAACATTGCATCCTAAAGTGTGACTCCATGTGACTGACATGGTAGGACTATCATTCAGAAGTGAAACATTGCATCCTAAAGTGTGACTCCATGTGACTGACATGGTAGGGCTATCATTCAGAAGTGAAACATTGCATCCTAAAGTGTGACTCCATGTGACTGACATGGTAGGACTATCATTCAGAAGTGAAACATTGCATCCTGCGACTCCCAGTCCATGTGACTGTGACATGGTAGGACTATCATTCAGAAGTGAAACATTGCATCCTAAAGTGTGACTCCATGTGACTGTGACATGGTAAGGCTATCATTCAGAAGTGAAACATTGCATCCTAAAGTGTGACTCCATGTGACTGTGACATGGTAGGACTATCATTCAGAAGTGAAACATTACATCCTGCGACTCCGTCCATGTGACTGTGACATGGTAGGACTATCATTCAGAAGTGAAACATTGCATCCTAAAGTGTGACTCCATGTGACTGACATGGTAGGACCATCATTCAGAAGTGAAACATTGCATCCTAAAGTGTGACTCCATGTGACTGTGACATGGTAGGACTATCATTCAGAAGTGAAACATTGCATCCTGCGACTCCCAGTCCATGTGACTGTGACACGGTAGGACTATCATTCAGAAGTGAAACATTGCATCCTAAAGTGTGACTCCATGTGACTGTGACATGGTAGGGCTAACATTCAGAAGTGAAACATTGCATCCTGCAACTCCCAGTCCATGTGACTGTGACATGGTAGGACTATCATTCAGAAGTGAAACATTGCATCCTAAAGTGTGACTCCATGTGACTGTGACATGGTAGGACTATCATTCAGAAGTGAAACATTGCATCCTGCGACTCCCAGTCCATGTGACTGTGACATGGTAGGACTATCATTCAGAAGTGAAACATTGCATCCTAAAGTGTGACTCCATGTGACTGTGACATGGTAGGACTATCATTCAGAAGTGATACCCTGCATCCTAAAGTGTGACTCCCAGTCCATGTGACTGTGACACGGTAGGACTATCATTCAGAAGTGAAACATTGCATCCTAAAGTGTGACTCCATGCGACTGTGACATGGTAGGACTATCATTCAGAAGTGAAACATTGCATCCTGCGACTCCCAGTCCATGTGACTGTGACATGGTAGGACTATCATTCAGAAGTGAAACATTGCATCCTGCGACTCCCAGTCCATGTGACTGTGACATGGTAGGACTATCATTCAGAAGTGAAACATTGCATCCTAAAGTGAGACTTCCAGTCCATGTGACTGACATGGTAGGAATATCATTCAGAAGTGAAACATTGCATCCTAAAGTGTGACTCCATGTGACTGTGACATGGTAGGACTATCATTCAGAAGTGAAACATTGCATCCTAAAGTGTGACTCCATGTGACTGTGACATGGTAGGGCTATCATTCAGAAGTGAAACATTGCATCCTGCGACTCCCAGTCCATGTGACTGTGACACGGTAGGACTATCATTCAGAAGTGAAACATTGCATCCTAAAGTGTGACTCCATGTGACTGTGACATGGTAGGACTATCATTCAGAAGTGAAACATTGCATCCTGCGACTCCCAGTCCATGTGACTGTGACATGGTAGGACTATCATTCAGAAGTGAAACATTGCATCCTAAAGTGTGACTCCATGTGACTGTGACATGGTAGGGCTATCATTCATAAGTGAAACATTGCATCCTAAAGTGTGACTCCATGTGACTGTGACATGGTAGGGCTATCATTCAGAAGTGAAACATTGCATCCTAAAGTGTGACTCCATGTGACTGTGACATGGTAGGACTATCATTCAGAAGTGAAACATTGCATCCTGCGACTCCCAGTCCATGTGACTGTGACATGGTAGGGCTATCATTCAGAAGTGAAACATTGCATCCTAAAGTGTGACTCCATGTGACTGTGACATGGTAGGACTATCATTCAGAAGTGAAACATTGCATCCTAAAGTGCGACTCCCAGTCCATGTGACTGTGACATGGTAAGACTATCATTCAGAAGTGAAAAATTGCATCCTAAAGAAAACAGTTTCATAAATTTCCATAACACCATGCAACTGGTTCCAAAGCCAGTTTATATGGAACACTATTTAATATCTATGTCTGTCTATACAGTGAAGTACACAGACAGTCAAAATGACTGAAAAAAGATGTGAGAGATATGCTATGCTATGCAGCTGCTGAACTTGCTGTGAAATCACAGAGATCCTTTACTAGTGACTCCCTCTAGTTACAACTACCCTTTCAGTATCATACACAAGTACACAATAAGGTTTGAAATCCTGAACTATGTACTCGCACCACATGGTCAGAGATGAAGTCAGAGCTTCACCCATCTGACCACAGTGCTAATTATGGCTAAACCTTTTAACTGGTTATACATCTTATTGTAAATTTTAAAAGTTAAGGGCTAATACTGTCATCACATATTAAAAGATTAATGAATGTCTATGAGCTGTCAAGGACCTTAACGTACATGTTAAATGTTAAGGGCTGATACTGTCATCACATATTAAGATTAATGAATAGTCCATGAGGTGTTAATGACCTTAATGTACATGATATGGTCATCACACATTAAGATTAATGAATAGTCTATGAGCTGTTAATGACCTTAACAATGAACCTCTGTTTATGCCCCCCAACTGTCCCCTGCAAACTGTGTGACTTTGAGCAAACCATTTAACCAGATGGTGCTTTTGGGTCACTCATGGACATAGAGAATTGGACTTGATTGTGTACAAGCAGAAAGACAGCATAACAATGGCATAAGTTGTAGTCGTCACGGACGCTGATGAGTAACACACATAAGACAACAGAACAGTATTAATGTGTTCAAACCTGAGTACAGTACAGTTATAAATACCATCATGAATTAATTAAAAATCTAAAATATAAGTCATGTACTACTGAAACCTCAAATCAAACATTTTGGCAAATGGGATTTATTATTAAAGTAGTAAACTGTAACAAAACAAAATGAATGACCTTTGACACTAAATCGACTGAATTCTGCTCCTCAAATACAAATTCTGTCAGTAAATGAAGACCACTCTGAACCAAGTCCATGACAAAAGCTCTTAAGAGTTATAATAGACCCCCAACTTAAATTTGATCTATACATAAATCACACTGCCACAAAAACTAACCAAAACTTTGCTTGTTACATTGTGTCAAACCTTATTCAAATTCTAAAGGCATAAATGCAGCTAGTTCAGTCCCTTCTGATTTTATGGCGGTTGTAGGACTTCCCCCAAAATAACTAAGCTCCAAACAACGCTTTTAAACAAACTAGAACTTTACTACAATAAGATAAGATTAACTGCCAGCAAATCATACAGAAGATATGACTACATTCCTTCAACACAAAGCTCCAATGTTTCATGTTCAAAATGAGGGCCTCTTCCTCTCAAAGTTGAACAAATGGGGAAAATGTGGAACATGTGCTAACAACTTATTAACAACTTCAACTTTGAAGCTCAAAGGATGCTTAAAATGTGTGTTTTTATATTATAAAAAGTTTTTTTTTCAATGTTTATATTTTAAAGAAATTTTAGATCTTTAAGGTCTTCAAAGAGTCTGCCCCCTTTCAGCAATGGATCAAACACCCTATCCCGCAATCACCTGTCTAAATCTTTTTAAAAGTTATAATTGTGTCTTGACATGTCAGTTTTAATCGTAATGACAATGCTTTACACCCAATACCCACTGTATTTTGGAAGGCATTACTCAAAAAGCTAGATTTAGCTTGACACATCTACAGAGTAATAACCGTTCTTCATTTCTAGCCTGCTCACAAAATGTATCCCTATGGCAGCACCTAATATATTATATTTACACTAATATCAAAATCTGATCCTCTCTCACTAATCTCTAATTTATAGTGAACAAGGAAATCTTTTCCAATCTGTCTTTATACCTCATATTCCTAACCTTATACATTTGCTTGGTAAATCCCCTTTGTATTCATAACAGTTTGCTAACTAATTGAGGTATCATATTCAATAACATGTCTAACATGTTTTATAAATAGCTACAAGAATGTTGGTATCCCTACTGTAAATGCTTCTCAATATGAGCTTTAATTCAAAGCAGTATTTTCTTAGCTCCATATAATGCTGTCCAAAGGAGAACTTACAATCAGTAATCATTTCCAGGTCTCTAACTTAAATTGCAACTGGGTATCCTTTGTTTTTCCAACTAAAATGGATAACATTTGCTTTCCCAGCATCAAATTTCATGTGATTTATCTTGGACCAAACTGCAAGTCTATCCAATAACCTATGTATATTAAACAGGTCATCAACATTAGTGAACGGAGAACCAACTATCATACATTAGTGAATTTACTCACTGCTATTCCATTTAATAAAGAAAGTTAGACATAAAGGTAACAAACATTAACTGGTCCCAAAATACACCCCTGGGGAACTCCAGTCCTAACATCTCTAAATTCAGAACAAAATTTTCCAGCTCTTACAAACTTTGCCCTATTACTTAACCAGTTTATTATCTACTTACAAATATAGCCATTCACTTGATCAAAAGTTTTTGCCAGTCAGGATAGACTACATCAATGGGAAGTCTTGAATCCAAGGCCTCCCAGATATTTTATAATCATAAAAGCTAAGTTAGAACAGTAGTGAATTCCTGTCTCGAGATAAATTCATTGACAATAACTCTATCAGAACCCTCTCAAAACATTTACACAGTATATAGTAAGACTTACTGGCCTACAGCTGTCTAGAGAAGCTGCATTTCTCACCTTATGAGCAGGCACAATGACAGTTTTTCTCAAAAAACAGCCATTAAGACTGTCAGGTCTTGCAGCTGTTTCAAGCTTAATAACATTTGGTGCTCTTTCAAATATAGTACCATTTGTTTCAGGACATAGCTCAGATTCCTTACAAACTTCTAATTCATTTGCAACACTACTAGGCAAATATTTTATCATTTGTCCAGAAACAAATTAGCCAAGCACCTTGACTTTGTTATAGGACTACCATCTGGTTGGATTTACACCCTTGTTTTCTTTTCTGTACTGCCTTAAATGTTTAAAGGCATTTTTAATGTCCACAGTATGTTGAGCAAGTTTAATCTCACATACTATGAATTGAGTGAATGCATTTCATATATGATTTATTAGCTGTGTAATACATTTTTTTTGTTTGAATTCATCTGGTTTTCTTTTAAAGGCCAAATAATGATTAGTTTTCATTCTCCTAGCATTGTCTAACCTGTCAGTCGTATAGGTGTTTAAACCTCCCTGCTCTAGGTAAAGCTAGAGGAGCATTACGTTTCATTTAAATCACTCAAACTCAACTTACAAAAAATATCAATATGATGATACCACATTTCTTCTCTCAGTTCTACTCACCAATTTTATTAGACATTAACATTTGTTCATCTCTATAAAAAGCTTTCATTGAGGGTACAGATTAACCTGTTGCTTTAGCCATTACACCTTTAACCTTCCAAACAAGACATCCTATGAGCCTATATTCACCCTGGGGATCACGTCAGTCGCCCTGCTAGACAGGGGACCAGGGAAGTAAATAGTGTGGGAAGAAATAGCCAGGGAATTGTTATGGCTAGGCTTGTATAGGCCCTATGGCTGGTAGCCTAGTACCAACCTACGAATCTATGGAATGGTCCACACCAATCAGTTCAGATTGGAGATAGCAGTAAACTGTAAGTTTCCAAACAAGACTGGAATGGTCCACACCCATCAGTTCAGATTTGCGATAGCAGTAAACTGTAACTTTCCGGGGCGGCCGTGGTGGTGCAGTGGTTAGTGTTGCCACCTCACAGCAAGAGGTTCTCTGGTTCGATCCTTGGCTGGGGTGCCTTCTGTGCGGAGTCTGCATGTCCTCCCTGTGGTCGCGTGGGTTTCCTCAGGGTGCTCCGGTTTCCTCCCACATCGCAAAGACATGCTGTAGGTGGACTGGACATTGTAGACTGCAGCAGGCTTTTCCTGGGTGGAAAAAAAATTTTTTTGAAAGTGAAACCACCACAGTACAGTAAGGTACTGTTCTAGTGCAGAGAAACAGTTAATTTAAAAGATTTTAAATGCTGTATTGTTGATTAGTTATAGCAGGGACAGTAAACAGAAAGAAAAAAAAAGACAAGAGACTTTGAGCATTTAATAACAGAATCTCACTGTTGGCCTTTAATATGCTATGACATATTGCTTTTCTACCTCCATATACACCTGCACCTCTTAACTGTCCAGATTTGTTTACAGAATTTCTCAATTTTTGTCTCATATTTTTATCTCTTCCTAAAAAATGTAGCTTTCTAGTTTATCACTGATAATTGCAATCATTAAATAATGATAAACTTTTGAGTTTGAGATGATATGTTCCTCAGAAAATGTACACTAATGCAAAACCTGTTGTTACCGACATTCTAAGTTTATTAGAGCAATTTTATAACATCTGCAATTATTTCTGTGGTTTGTCTACCCATTATTTGTAGGTTTGTCCCTCATTCTTGCACTAAACATGCCATAAATGTTCCCGGTTTGCTGTACTGCATTTCAGCTCCACTACAACAATCTGACTTTTCTCTTCAGCTACACTTATTCTTTCTCTCCCGATTCCGGTCTTCCTAATAGTTCCACTTGGAATTTTTCATTTCTTCCCGCATATTCCACTAGTTATTTTCACCCCTCCTGCCCCAGAAATGTTTTCTATCTCCTAAACTCTTCAGTAATATTACATGAGCATTGCAAGCATTCTTCTGTTTGATTACATAGCATTTTGTATTATTTTTATTTTAGACTGTTGGCTTGAACGATATGCAAGTTTTCTTAAACTTATCTTTGTTTCACGCAAACCAGTGTATGAATGCAGCCTCTAATTACTACTTTGTTCAGTGACATTTACAGACCGTGGGGCCTCTTTTGCAGTCAATCAGAAAGTAGTAAGTAATTAAATAAACAGAAACATAATCCTCTTAAAAATAATATTTCAACTCGGAGGATAAAACTCATTTAAAAAGAATCCAGTATGTTACTGCAAAATGATTAAGTAAAAGAAACAACACTTTTCATTCCATTTAGCATATAAGTACATGCACAAAAGGTAATCTCAACACATTGACTACACAAAATACCTTTCACTAAGTGTAACCACATGCCAGCTTCCAGAAGACTAACAGAACATTCCAGAATGCTAAGCTAGGCATACCTTCAAACATAATGGACTGAGTTGTGTACATATTCAGGTAAAGACATTATTATAGCAGTTACTGAACTGTAAATGTTGGTTTTAATTGTAACCAAATGTAAATGTGATCTATAAACAGTCAAATAAACAGTCACATAGTTGATCTTGCTTGTGTAAGGCAGTTTTGACGAAAACGGAGCTATTTTTTTCCTGCTAATTAGTTACCTCGCTATTTAACAGACATGCGTCCTGTGTTATAAAATGCTCTGCATCAGAATTGTACCTCACCAAAGTGTATTTAAACTATAATACAGAATTTAGTTCGTATCTCTTTCTAAACATAGCATATGGCGTTTCAGTGTAATGTAGCATTTTAAAGGAACCCCTGGCTACATATTTAACAAACGTCAGTGTATTGTAGCATTTTAAAGGAATCCCTGGCTACATATGTAACAAACATCAGTGTACTGTAGCATTTTAAAGGAACCCCTGGCTACATATGTAACAAACGTCAGTGTACTGTAGCATTTTAAAGGAACCCCTGGCTACATATTTAACAAACGTCAGTGTACTGTAGCATTTTAAAGGAACCCCTGGCTACATATTTAAGAAACGTCAGTGTACTGTAGCATTTTAAAGGAACCCCTGGCTACATATTTAACAAACGTCAGTGTACTGTAGCATTTTAAAGGAACCCCTGGCTACATATGTAACAAACGTCAGTGTACTGTAGCATTTTAAAGGAAACCCTGGCTACATATGTAACAAACGTCAGTGTACTGTAGCATTTTAAAGGAAACCCTGGCTACATATGTAACAAACGTCAGTGTACTGTAGCATTTTAAAGAACCCCCTGGCTACATATTTAACAAACGTCAGTGTACTGTAGCATTTTAAAGAACCCCCTGGCTACATATTTAACAAACGTCAGTGTACTATAGCATTTTAAAGGAACCCCCTGGCTACATATGTAGCCAACGTCAGTGTACTGTAGCATTTTAAAGGAACCCTTGGCAACATATGTAACAAACGTCAGTGTACTGTAGCATTTTAAAGAAACCTCTGGCTACATATGTAACAAACGTCAGTGTACTGTAGCATTTTAAAGGAACCCCTGGCTACATATGTAACAAACGTCAGTGTACTGTAGCATTTTAAAGGAACCCCTGGCTACATATGTAACAAACGTCAGTGTATTGTAGCATTTTAAAGGAACCCCTGGCTACATATGTAACAAACGTCAGTGTACTGTAGCATTTTAAAGAAACCCCTGGCTACATATTTAACAAACGTCAGTGTACTGTAGCATTTTAAAGGAACCCCTGGCTACATATTTAACAAACGTCAGTGTACTGTAGCATTTTAAAGAAAAGTACAGTTTTGTACCTACCATAAATGTAGATGTTCGAAGATCCACATTGCTGCAGTCCTTACATATGGGTAGTCCGCTGTCCTCGGTCGGCCCGAATACCAAAGTATTAGGCTGACGTCGGTCAAGGCGCTTAAAACTGACATCAGGACGTCAGGGTACAAAAGCGCATGACCAACGTCATATCCTCAGTCTTTTCTTGCCCCAGATGTCAGAAGGCCCTAAAAAGAAAGGCCAAAGCCAAAAAACAGCAAAGAACCACCAACCACCCCTGCACTAACCACATTTACAAAATTTACAACCCAAACCACACAACCACCTCTAACTACAGAGGGGAAGGAGGGAGGGTAAATTGGACTGCAGCAATGTGGATCTTTGAACATCTACATTTATGGTAGGTACAAAACTGTACTATGTTCTTCATCTCACATTGCTGCAGTCCTTACATATGGGTAGAATCCCAAAGCAGAGGTAAGGGAGGATGGCAAAACTATAAAGCATTAGGAGCTGCCAAAATGCCCTGTAAAATTGCAGTGGCAAATCCAGCCCTAGATTTAGAGTAAAGTGGAAGGTGGTAATGCTTAGAGAAAGTATGCACTGAACTCCAAGTAGCTGCCTCCAAAATATCTTTAGTAGCCACCCCTTAAAAAGCTGTAGAAGTGGCAGTAGCCCTAGTGGAATGAGGCCTAATCCCAGCTGGAATCTCCTTACCATGATGGGAATAACAGAAAGCAATACAAAAACCAATCTACTTAGAAATAGTTTGTTTTGAAACAGGTTTGCCCTGAGAACCCAAAGCAAATGAAACAAACAACTGCTGAGACTGCCTGAACCCTTTAGTTCTGCTCAAATAATATCGCAACTGTCTGTGTATATCCAAAGTGTGCAAAATCTTCTCCCCTTTATTTTGGGGTTTGCATAAAAAGTAGGCAAATGAATAGTTTGGTTTAAAGCCACACTAGAAACCACTTTAGGCATAAAGGAAGGGTTAGTACGCAAAGACACCCTATCCTTGTGGAAAATTAAGAAAGGCTCAACCGCCATAAGGGCCTGTAATTCAGAAACCCTTCTGCAGAGGTAATGGCCAACAAAAAAGCAGTCTTCCATGATAAATATTTCAACTCGGCAGTAGCTGCAGGCTCAAAAGGTTGTAGAGTGAGTTTCTCCAACACAAAATTGAGATCCCAAGCAGGAGTAGGAGCTCTACGTGGGGGTCTTATATTCTTTGCCCCTCTAAGGAATTGCTTAAACAAAGGATGAGAAAATAATGGTGGGTCACAGTCATAATGAGCAGAAATTGCTGCAGCATGAACCTTTATAGAGGAGAAGGACAAACCTTTGTCCAATAACTCAGTAAGGTATTGAACAGCAACACTTAAATTAGATTTAGAAACATCAAAATCCTTAGCTGTACTCCAAATTAAAAATCTCCTCCATTTATCTGCGTAAACTTTCCTAGTACTAGGCCTTCTGGCCTCCAAAATAACATTCAAAACTTGTTGTGGAAGCGGAGACCCTCCAGGGTTTAAAACAGAATATGCCAGGCTGTTAGATGCAGAGAGTGAAGTTTGACATTGAGTAAATGACTGTTCTCCTGAGACAGCAGGTGTGGAATCGAAGGCAAAGGCCATGGAGGCTCCCGTACCAGACTTCTCAGTAATGGGTACCAGTGCTGTCGAGGCCAATCCGGAGCTATTAAAATCATGGTTGGCTTGTCCTGTCTGACCTTCAGGAGTACCTTTGGGAGGAGAGGCAGTGGTGGAAAGGCATACACGTGAAGAGTGCTCCAATTGAATGAGAGAGCATCCACTTTCCAAGCTGTGGGATGAAACCTTTTTGTGCAAAACTTTGGCAACTGGTAATTTAGTGGAGAAGCGAACAGATCTATGTCTGGAGTTCCCCATAACACTGTCAATTCTTGAAATATATGAGGATCCAATTTCCACTCGTGGGGATCCATAATTTGTCTGCTCAACACATCTGCTAAGGAGTTCTGTGCTCCTGGCAGAAACCTTGCCTGAAGATTTAGCTGTAAACTGAGAGCAGTCTCCCACAAAATCATTGCTTGTCTGCATAGAGGGTAAGAATGTGTCCCCCCTTGCTTGTTGATGTACCACATGACAGTTGTGTTGTCTGTTAGAATCAACGCCTGCCCTGGAAGAAGTAAATCCTTGAAAGCTATCAATGCAAATTGGACTGCTAACATCTCCTTCAAGTTGATATGTAAATGTTGAAGTCTGGCAGGCCACGTGTCTTGTACCCATTTTCCATTTAGATGAGCTCCCCAAGCTTTGTCTGAGGCATCTGTCGTTAGAATCTGACTCGCCTCTGGTCGGGCCACAGAGAGTCCCTTGTTTAGGTGACATTCCTGAGCCCACCACAAAAATTCCTTTTGAATGCAAGGTATTATCTGAATGACAGTGTCCATATCTTGGCAGTGTTGTGTCCATACATTTTTGAGATATCATTGTAGCTTCCTCATATGCAGTTTGGCATTGGGAAGTACCAGAATACAAGATGCCATGAACCCCAAGGCTTGAAGGACTGTCCTTGCAGTCAGCCTGGACTGACAAGACAATTGATGGAAATAAAGAGAAAGATTCTTTTGTTTGTCCGGGGTCAAAAAGGCCATCTGAGATGCTGTATTCAGTCTCACACCCAGAAAGCACATGTCCTGAGAAGGTACTAGACTGGACTTTATTTCGTTCACAGAATACCCTAGGCATCTTAACACTGCCATCACATACTGTAAATGATGAAGAAGTTAGTCCTTTCCTTGAGCCAGAATCAGGCAATTGTCCAAATAAGGATAGATTTGTATTCCTCTTAGCCTGAAGAAAGCTACCACTGGAGCTAGAACCTTCGTGAACACTCTGGGCGCAGTAGATAAGCCAAAGGGCAATGCAGAGAACTGATAATGAAAAGTCCCAGCCCGAAAACGCAGATACTTCCTGCAACTGGCCCTGATAGGAACATGAAGGTAAGCCTCCTTGAGATCCAAAGTCACCATCCAGTGATCTTTGCCCAGCAGAGGTAAAAGCTGTTGTAACATCAACATTTTGAACTTGGGAATGTCCAGATATGTGTTGAGGATAGATAAATCCAAAATTGGTCTCCACGTGTTCCCTTTCTTTGGTACTAGAAACAGGCGAGAATAAAATCCTAGGCCCACTTCTGGCAGAGGGACCGGTTGTATAGCTCCTATTTGAAGTAGTAGAGAAATTTGTTTGTGAGCCTCTAGTCTTTGCTGAGGAGGAACGTCTGGCATGCCTTTGAAAGGAGGCAAGGTATGGAAATAAAACTTGTAACCTTGGTGTATGATATCCAATACCCATTTGTCCTGGGTAATTAAAATCTAATTTTCCTTGAAGAGTGCCAACCGTCCTCCCAAAGGTGCTGCCAGGCAAGAAGGATCTGGCAGCTGAAAAAGTAGGTCAATGGGCCTGTTTACGAAAGGACTGGCCCCTACCCTCACTCGAAGATTGTGCAGGTGAATTCCCTGTTCTAGGTCTGAAGGAACTCTGAGCTCTGCCCCTACCACGTCTAGATCTACCCCTAGACTGAGAATCATAAGAAGGATACATCCATCCCTTAGCAGGCCAATTCCTACTAAACTTCGGAGGCTGAACTTGCAAAAAATCTTTAACAGTCTGCATAGATTTAGCCTTGTCTTCCATTTTCTTCAAGACTGACTCCACAGGTGGACCAAACACTTCAGACTGCAAAGGAGCATCCAAAATCCTTGTCTTAACATGGTCAGATAAATTCTGATCCTTCAGCCAGGCGTGCCTGCGAAGAACTGAACCAGTGGCAGCCACCCTAGAAGAGGCCTGCACAGCATCAAAACCACATTGTAAAGAATGCTTACCCACCTGTTCAGAGACATGCACCAAATCTTGTAATTCTTTACACTCAATGCCTTCTGCCAGAGCATCCACCTTAGATTTCAATTGAGAAAGAAGAAAATTTTGATATTTCAACATACGAAACTGGCAATTCAAAGCCCTCATTGCTAAGGTAGAAGATGTATAGACCTTCTTTCCCCATCTATCCAAAGCTCTGGCCTCTATCTAGAGGAACAGGATTTTTCACAACAGAGGCCCTGACACCCTTAGGTCCCCGACTAATAGTTTCTGGGTCCGCCCTAGGACTCTTATAAAGATATTTATGAGCCTCAGGCACCCTGTAATACCTATCCGGTTTAACAGGCGCAGGAGGCAGAGAATCAGGATTAAGTGAAGCCTCTGAAAACACATCTTGCACAACATCCAGAACAGGGGGGATAGCTAAGGGCCTATGTTGAGGTAAAAACAAAAATTCCCTAAGCCTTTTCCGTGAATCAGAGAAGTCCTGACCTTCCCACTTAAAATGTTCCCTCATAGAATGAAGTGTCTCTGAAAAAGAAAAATCCTCTGGAGGAGAAGCAGAAGGAGTGGAATCTTCTGCATCAGAATCAGAATAAGGAGAGTACTCCTGCAAGTCTTCAGCCGAAGACTCTGAAACATCCGAAGCCTGCTCAAAACTTTCCAACTCTGGCTCCACCCTAGGCCTCTTATCAGGAGGGGGCAAAGAACCTCTAATCAGAGTAATCAAATCTTCTGCCATTTTAAGCATGTGCTTCTTAGGCACAGACCCTGCTGAACTAGGAGTGACACCAACAGAAGCTAAACCTGGCCTGCCTCTGGGAGAAGCCTTGGAAACAGAAGGAGAGGGCATAACCACCCTGGGAAGGGAGGGGAGTACAGTAACCTGAGAAGCCCCTTCAGCCTGACCTGCCTCTTGAGAGGCCACATCCTGCAAAATCAAAGTCTCCCCCTGAGACTCCAGAGAAGTCTCCATCGGAACCACCGGTTCCACTGAAGCCTCTAAAGAACCGGCGTCCAGAACGGACGACTCATCTTGCCTGGGTTTAACTGTTTTGTCTTTGCGCTTTTTCGTGGAAGCGGGCGCCGGAGAATCCGACGGCATATTATAATTGCACCGCTTACCGAAGACCAGCCTAGCACAATCTAACCTTCGCTTAATAGTGCGCTTATTGAACCTAGCACAAAAGCGACACCCGACTACGTCGTGCTCAGGCCCCAAACAAGGAATGCACAAAGAATGATAATCCCTATGCGGTATCTGTTTCCCACAAGAAATACAATTATTCACTTTTTCTGACATCCGGTAATACACTGAGGCAAGAAAAAAACAAAATATTCCCCAACGGGGTACTTAGCCAACTTGGATTCGGTCTGAAACTCCAAACTCGAAAAATTTCAGAACGCCGAACGGCACTTGCAACGCTGCTTCTGCATCGGACCATGCGGCAAAAAAGACTGAGGATATGACGTCGGTCATGCGCTTTTGTACCCTGACGTCCTGATGTCAGTTTTAAGCGCCTTGACCGACGTCAGCCTAATACTTTGGTATTCGGGCCGACCGAGGACAGCGGACTACCCATATGTAAGGACTGCAGCAATGTGAGATGAAGAACATCCCCTGGCTACATATGTAACAAACGTCAGTGTACTGTAGCATTTTAAAGGAACCCCTGGCTACATATTTAACAAACGTCAGTGTACTGTAGCATTTTAAAGGAACCCCTGGCTACATATTTAACAAACGTCAGTGTACTGTAGCATTTTAAAGGAACCCCTGGCTACATATTTAACAAACGTCAGTGTACTGTAGCATTTTAAAGAACCCCTGGCTACATATGTAACAAACGTCAGTGTACTGTAGCATTTTAAAGGAATCCCTGGCTACATATTTAACAAACGTCAGTGTACTATAGCATTTTAAAGAACCCCTGGCTACATATGTAGCAAACGTCAGTGTACTGTAGCATTTTAAAGGAACCCCTGGCTACATATGTAACAAACGTCAGTGTACTGCAGCATTTTAAAGGAACCCCTGGCTACATATTTAACAAACGTCAGTGTACTGTAGCATTTTAAAGAAACCCCTGGCTACATATGTAACAAATTGTATCACTGAGTGGAACTCCTGGCCGCAGGGTGTTACTGAATTACGCTGCACATTCTTTTCTTACTGCTTATTGATTTATGCTGTAACAAAAGTGAATGTTAGGCCTGTTTGAATAGAGGCTGCTTCCCCAAAAGCCTAAGTATCTCACACTGTTGTATCTTTACTACAGGAGCCTCCCCTAGAACAAAGCCAAACAGAACATCACCCAGAAAGGAGTATTCCTGCCCAAGGGTTTCTCACCCGGGAGTGAACTACTCATTCCAAGGTTAATACCTGAACTCTTGTTTCTATATCCTGATAAAATGAGTGTATGCTCTGGGTCTAAAAACATCCCTGGTTCTTATCACATAGCCTAAAACCATCCTAAATTCCAACCCCAAGGCATAGCCTTAGGAGTAAGTGTGTTACAGAATAAATCTGTTTTACTCTTGCCCACTCTATAGTATGTACTCCTAGACCCCCTTTCTATAGTATCACAGCCTATTTAACCATTTCTTAAACTTAATAAACTATATTTCAGGCACAAAGAGTCAGCTTCTTATTCTATACTTCTTACCTTGCCCTACACTTGTTTAATGAATTAGCCCCGCTCCGCTTGCCCTCACTGCGTTCGGGCTCGCTCCGCTCCCTTCCCTGCCCCCAATTTCCACCCGCCCCCAGTACATCTAAATTTAAAGACCCTTAGCCACACACCTACTACCACAACAACCTATAGAATCAACCATCCTCTTTCCTCTCCTCTATCCTTCCCTCCTACCAGTACAATAGCCCACTTCAATCTCCCCACCACCTCATTTCTCCTCCACTCTATTACTACGCCTCCCTTGAACTAACTTCTTACATTAAGTTAACCTAAACATGCAAATCACCAGAATGTTCCTATATACCCTACTACCTACCCTTATTATAAATTATAACCTTAACATGTATGAAAGACAACATTTTATCAGTTATTACTCCCAGGTAGGTCACACCAAATCTCCACTTGAAAAAACTGTCTTTTTCAGAGTCATATTAAACCAGGACACTAAAACTAGACAAAATGTATCCTCATTTATTATCCAACCCATATTAACTCTACCCATATTACACCAGCCCCAAAACCAGATATTTTGACAAACTCTTTAGTAAACTAAAGTATATCCTGTCACAATAAGGGTAAAGCTAACTATCAGTGGAGATATGCACCCAAACGCAGGCCCCAGTACCCCTGACGTACCATTTAATGGAAACAGTAATAACAAAAATATAATCCGTGGACCCACTAAGTCCCTCGATAATCCGTGGACCCACTAAGTCCCTCGATCTGCCATCTCAATACAAGAAGTATAAACAAAAACATACATCACCTACACGCCCTTTTAGCTGTTTATTCCCCAGAGATACTATGTCCATCTGAAACCTGGTTAAAACCAGCTAGCACTAATAATGACATTCTTCCACCTGGCTATAGTATGCATAGACTAGATCGGGCCACAAGGAAAGGGGGGGTGTAGCCATCCTCTATAAATCTGAACTAGATGTAACGATTGAAACTATCCAACATCTCAGATCAACAACTCTGAAATATTAGCCACCAAAATGCATCTGAATAAAAGTAAAAGTATTAATATCATCTGTATGTACATTCCCCCAGGGAATAATGTAGCTGCAATACAGGATACCCTTCACTGGCTATCCTCTCAGTATACCCAAGAAACTCTAATTTTCGGAGACTTTAATGTAGACTGGGACTCCTGTTCATCAAAATCCCCCTCCACTCATATTAACCTTCACACATTCACTCAAAACATAGTCTCCCCTACCAGAATTGACAAACGGTCACAAAGAGAGTATACTGGATTGGATACTTGTAAATAGACACCCCCTAAACTACACTGCAGGTACCCTCCCAGACGATCTAAGTGATCACTTCCTAACCTATGTAATTAAACATAAAATTAAATCCCCACAACCGCCCTTGCTTAGAAAGGTTAGAAGCAAAAGAGACCTTGATCCTGCCAAACTTCAACTAAAACTTAAGTCCTGCAACTGGACTATATTAAAGCATCTTACCTTAGAGGAAGCTCTAACTTACTTCAACAACAAATTTATAGAAATCCTAGACCTACATGCTCCCGTGCGCAATAAAAGAACAAAAGGAAACAATGTCCCCTGGCTTTCCAAAGAAACAAGAACAAAAATCTCTAGTAGAAACAAACTATGGGCCACCTGGCGAACTACCAAAAATCCCTAGGATCATAACAAATACAGACAGGCAAGGAATGATACAAAAAGACTTGTCCTACTCGATAAAAAAGACTATTACTGTAGACTACAGGTGAATAATCAGAATAATCCTCAAAATTTCTGGGCTGGGATCAACAAATTACTGTATCCAGGTAAAACCTCAACCCCCAACCCAGCTGCTAACTCTAATAAAACCACTGAACAGGTCGCTGACTGCTTCAATCATTTTTTTTACTGAAACCATTCAAGCTCTTGCAGGCCAACTACCTCAAAGTACCCTGGAAGAAAACAACAATAACTCTGGTACCCATAATCTATTTTGCTTTCAGCCTGTACCTACCTCCTATATTTGCAAGCTTCTCAAAAAACTAAAACCCACCACCCTATCCACTGACCAACTCCCAGCAAAATATCTACAATTAACAGCGGACGCTGTTGCCTATCCCATCTCCATACTAATCAACCGAAACATTTCCAAAGCCAAAATTCCCATAATTTGGAAAACATCTTATGTTATTCCACTACATAAAGGAGGTCCCGCCACTGAATACTCCAACTACAGACCCATAGCCACACTCTCCCCACTAGTCAAGATTATGGAGAACTGTATACACAAACAACTGATGCAACACCTAATCCAAAATGACTTAATGGCTGATACCCAACATGGTTTTCGACCACATCATAGTACTACCTCTGCCCTACTATCCTTCACTAACACTATTAATGACAACCGCAACAATAATAGCACCTCATCTGCCCTCTTCCTAGACGTCTCCAAGGCCTTTGACATGGTCGACCATCACCTTACAATCTCTACCCTGCAGACACTTAGACTACATCCCAGTGCCCTTCTTTGGTTTAAATCCTATCTCCATGACAGGAAACAAGCAGTCATTTGGCAAAATAAGCTCTCAAATCTATTACCCATTACTATTGGAGTTCCACAAGGCTCCATACTAGGACCACTATTGTTTTCCATCTTTATTAATGATCTTCCAACCATCATACCAAACATCAACTGTATTCAGTATGCTGATGACTCCACTTTAATCTGCTCAGCTACATCACCAGATGATCTAAAAAGGGACACCCAGACTACTTTTTCTGTGGTAGAAAATTGGCTATCCAAACGTCGCTTACTACTCAATCCCAAAAATACCAAACTGCTTATATTTCCACCAACCCAGAGGTCCTTACCCTTCTCCTTTACCATCCAAGCTAACGATGGGACAATTATTTCCCCTGACCCCAATACCAAATTGCTAGGTGTTACAATAGATAACTATTTAAAATTTGACCTCCGTATTAGCCAGACTATCAAAACCATCAACAAAAAACTCGGCTCACTCTATAGACTAAAACCTTCCTCACCCCCATAGCTAAAATAGCCACTGCACGCTCGCACCTACTATCCACCCTCCTATATGCTTCCCCAACTTCTAAAAAATATAAGTAAAACTGATCTTAACAAACTTACAGCCTGCTACAATCACATCGCTACATTTGCTACGGGTTCTCCTTTTAGAACCCACCATTGCATTAACCTCAAACAACTTGGATGGTTGGAGTTTCCCAATCTTGTTAAGTACAACCTGCTAATATTGGCTAATAAAATCCTAAAAAACCCAAATCACATTCCAGCCCTTAGTCACCACATCTTCCCTCACAACAACTCAAGAATGCTCCGCTCATCCAATAAGCTACAAATAGAAACGACTAAAATCAACAATGCAGCTGGCATGGCCATATTTGCTAATTCCGTAGGCAGAACCTGGAACAAACGTCCAGATGCCATTACCGTGCTCTCCTCCCCAGTCCAGTTCAAAGCCTCTATCAAACAATACCTAGAACAAAAATGGATGTCATTGTGACAAACCTGACTAATTCTAACAGCGCATGTATTTTTAGGTTCATAGGTTTATACTAGGCTATCTGCCCTAAGGCATTTATAAGCCTAGCCCAAATTTTTGTGGCTTACGCCACCCCTTATATAAACAAAATACTGTGCCCATTAGTTTGTTGTGCCTCTGTCCAGCAGTGACACAGAGATGATTCCCGGGGTAAACCTACAATCTCCCATCCACAGGTCTAGATTTCTCTTGAACAGAGTCAGCGAGGTGCTCTGCCTCACATGGACCGGGATTTTATTCCACAGCATAGGGAGTCTCTGAGTGATAAATCTATCCCTCCAGGACGTCCTATTTATATCAGTGCTAAGGTTTAAGTCGCTTGCTCTAGTGGTTTTGGTGGATTTGGATTTTTTGAGGTGGAGCATGTCCATTAATTCCGGGTTGGACATGGCCTTGTATGTCAGGCACATGTCACCTCTGAGCAGACGGTATGCGACTGAATAGAGCTGGAGTTTCTTCAATCTGGCAGCATATGACAGATTTTGGAGTCCCTTTATCCTTTTGGTGAGGAACTTTTGGGGTCTCTCCAATTGCTGCAGATGTCGGGTGAGATACATCCCGAATGGGGCATTGTACTCGATCATTGGTCTGATAAGTGAAGAGTACAGGGAACAATGACCTCACTAGATCTGGATGTGAATCCCTTCATGATCAGGTGGGCAATGTAGAAGGCCTTTCTAACCACTTTAGCAACGTGAGTGTCAAAGAAAGGCCACTATCAACCTGGGTCCCCAGGTCCCTGATAACCTCTTCTGTGCTTAGTGGATTGCCACCTATATGGTAGCTTGGGGTTACCTTGTTTTTCCCGAAGGGTATGACTATACATTTTTGGCGTTTAACTTCAGGCCATAGCTCTGGCACCAGCTATCTGTTTCCGTGAGTCCCTTCTGAAGGATATCCGTGTCCGATGCACTTTCCACTATGGCCCAGTTTGCAGTCGTCCATAAACTTTGTCAGCCAAAGTCCTCCCATGTTGGCCTGTACTCTGAGAAGTACATGCCAAACAATAGGGGGCCAAGGACCGAGCCCTGTGGGACACCACTTGTGACCGGCTTGGAGTCTGACACAGCGCCAGCAACTCTAACCCTGTGGGTTCTGTCCTTAAACCAGTTTGCAACCCATCTTGTGACATATGGGTTTACATTTAAGCTGGTAAGTTTTTCTACAATACCCGAGTGGGGTATTGTGTCGAAAGCCTTTGCAAGGTCAAGGTAGGCTGTATGGACTGACTTTCCCTCATCAATGGCCTTGGTGACTGTTTCAAAGAAGTCGACCAAGTTCAAAAGGCATGATCTTCCCTTAAAGCCAAACTGGGTCGGGTCCAATGTCTGCAAGTCCCCTATATCTTTGTTTGTGAGCTCCATTATGATCCTCTCCATAGCTTTGCAGACTAGACTTGTTAAGCTTATGGGGCGGTAATTACCAGGGTCCGTAGAGGCGCCGCCTTTGTGGAGTGGGACCACAGTTGCCGTACGCCACTCCTTGGGCACGTATCCTGTGGTAAGGCTGAGATTAAACAGCTGCCTTATGTGCGGGTTTAATTCCTCATTTAGCTCGTGTAGCACACAGCCGGGGACACCATCCGGTCCCATTGATGCTGTGTTTTTAGCTTTAGAGAGAGCAGCTTTCACCTGCGCATTTGAGATGTCCGGGAGGCTACACTCGGCTGGGATAGTTATCTCTCCTTTAATCGGGGAGAGGGGGTGAAGTTTGCACTGAACCTGTCTGCCAGTATGTTGGCAATGT
Organism: Protopterus annectens; assembly: GCF_019279795.1. Lineage (NCBI taxonomy): Eukaryota > Metazoa > Chordata > Ceratodontiformes > Protopteridae > Protopterus > Protopterus annectens. The sequence continues at coordinate 869,439,179 of NC_056750.1, read as the reverse complement.
CTGTGGGTTCAGTGATTTTTGTATCATTTTGGACTAATTCTGAGCATATCTGGGAGTTTCCATCCAGGTTCCTAACATAGCTGAAAAAGGCCTTATGATTGTCCTTTGAATCCATGGCAATTTTTCTCTCAAAATTGGCCTTAGTTGATTTTATGAGTGCTCGTATTTTTTACTAATAATGATCAGGGTGACTTCCTTTTATGGATTTTGTTCTATCATGTAATAGCTTTCTCCTCTTATTGTAAAGTTTGTTAATGGCTGGGGTCCACCAGACTGGACGTTTGCCCTTTGTGGAAAGAGTCTTGGTTTTATTTGGGATTGCCTGATCCATGCAGTCCTGGAGGTGTTCATAGAAGGCATTTGTAAGGGCTTCCGCAGCTTGGGTTGTGGTTTCCTCTGGCTCAGGGGCCTTGAAGGATACCACACCAGTCTTGAGTAGTGTGAAGTTTGCTTTAGAGAAGTTCTTCACTATGGTCTTTTTTGTTTGGGGTGGGGGCGGGATGTGGATTTCCCTTGTCAATCTGACTTGTGTTTTTTCCTTTGTTTATCTAAGACCACCCTCAAAAAATTGAATTTTGTAACACTGCCTGTATGATTGTACTTCTATTACATTCCTTGTCTTAATAACAATTTAACCTGATTACTTAAATATTACTTACATTTAATGTTCATCTGCTCTTCTGTTACCATTATTGTACTAAGTTTGAACTTCTGTAAAAATTTAAAAATCTGTAACACTGCTTGGCTGAAAGTATCTTTCAGTTATCCTTGTCTAAACAACATCAGTACCCAATTGTAAATATTATTGTATTGGATAGCTTTCAGTTATCCTTGTCTAAACATCAATACCCAATTGTAAATATTATTGTATTAGATACCCTTCAGTTATCCTTGTCTAAATAACATCAATACCCAATTGTAAATATTATTGTATAATCAATGTTACTTTTGGTCTTCTGCTACTTTGACTGTATTCTATTGGAGCTCATCTCCCCGGGCCTCCGCTGAAAATGGACTTGGTTGCAGTCGGACTTACCCGGTCAACAAATGTAAAATAAATAAATAAATGTTGCCTTGAAATGCAACTGACTAAGATATTCTATTCTGAAACACTGCTACTGCCTCTTGGAACAAGTCATGTCTGAATATGGTCTTTGCACCAGTTCACGTACCAAGTTAAGAAACTTTATTCTCCTTGTGGGATGGGGCAGGGTGGGGTGGCCGTCAGACAATGCACAACATATGAATTTTTTCCTTCCTTAGAGCAATGCTGCTACAATGATTTGTGGAAGTCTCACTACAACTGCCAGACTGAATAGGAAATGGAGGTCAGAAATAAAACCACAAGGGCGATCTACACAGGCTTAATCCGTTCTCCCCTAATAATGTGGCTTTCCCAAAATATTAACAGTGAAGTAAGAGATGACAAAGTACACTGATCACATGGGTCTTACAACCTAACAAATCATGTTAACTTACTCATGAAGAATGAATGAATGCCATACAGGCTGAACTTAAATCATTGCTTCTTCTCATGTGGCCCATAAAACATATTTTATTTATTTATTTTTACATTTGTTAACCATCTGTCTGGGTTCTCAGAAGCCCTTTTTTCAGCCGAGACCCGAGGAGAAAAGCTCCCAAAAAAAGTTTAAGTAAACAAATACTAAGAACAAAGATACACAGATCACATTTTAAGTATACATACTTCTGAAGTATGGAATTTTGTAACACTGCCTGTATGATTGTACTTGCAATTGTATAACATGCAATAAAGGAATATACAGAATGGATAGAAATACAATACAATACATATGTATGGAAATTTTCACATAGTATGGCAAGAAACTACATCTGCGGTGGTACAGCAGTAGCGTTGTTACCTCACAGCAAGAGGTTCTCCTGTTCGATCCTCGGCTGGAGTGCCTTCTGTGTGGAGTCTGCATGTCCTCCCCACGGTCGAGTGGCCACCGAAATACATTCGTGAATGAGCGTGCCTTCGCTGAAGGTTGGGCAACTCGGCACCATAAAAATAGACTGCCAATCATCAGCGGACTGAAGTTCAGCTGTGGCGACCCCTAACCGGGAAAAGCCGAAAAGACAAACAACATGTATGGCAAGAAACTAAGCAGAAATATGGTAAGACTAAGGTCAGTACATTACTGAACCAAGGCACTAGGAATGAAGTAAGTAAATATACAGATAAAGTTGTGTGAACTTTGGGAGTTAATAAACTAAACAGTAATAAGGGATCATGGGAACTGAGTGTAACATGAGCTAACTAGTATGGAATATGATGGAAAAAATGTGTAGGTAGTAGTAAGAGAGAGCTAGAAGTGATGCAGTTAAGTTTAGGTTATCACTGGATGTTTCTTGGGTAATAGTTTAGAGCATGAACATATTCAATTTGATAGGAAAAAAAGATTTAAGCTGTTTCTTGAAGGCATTTTTGTCTTTAAGTAGTCTAAGGGCTAAAGGGAGTGTGTTCCAGTTTTTTACAACTGAGTGACAATAGAGTACTTTCCCACAGGTTTTGTTTGGCTTATGAATTTCAAGAAAATATTGATTAGTACTTCTTAGTGGACGTTGAGGAGTATAAAGTATCAGAGAATTTGCAAGGGATGGGCAGGATTTAGGATTGTTTAGTATATTGTGGGCTATAAGGAGTTGGGATTGAGGCAGTAAGTTGGAAATTCAGGCCAGTGTAAAGCCTTTAATGAGAGGCAGTGATGGGATTTTTAAGGTTGATTTGCAACAAATCTGGCTACTTTGTTATATGTGGTTTCTAGTTTGGATATTAGGTTACTCTATAGATGGGTAAGAATAGGTGAAGCATAGAGTAAGGATGGTGGAAGCAGGGACTGGACAAGGGATGGCCTGGATGCACAGGGAAGAAAGTTTTTGTGACGGTAAAGCAGACCTAGTTTTTGGTGTTTTTTTTTTGCTGAGCTATGAATGTGATGATTGAATGTAAGTTCATCATCAATTATTGCTCCAAGGAGTTTTGTTTGGGTGTCAACAGAAATTTTAGTTCCATTAAGGGATGTTATGGAAAACTTCTGTTTTGCATGTTCTAGATTTTTAGGTAGGAAAAGTAGTAGCTTAGTTTTGCTCCCATTTAGCAGGAGTTGGTTGGATTGTAGCCAGTTTTCTACTGAGTGGAGTGAGTTCTGTGCAAGGGATTGTAGGTTTTCTATGTTGTCAGCAGAGTTGATGATGGTCGAGTCATCAGCATACTGAATAAGATTGAATTTGGGGCAGGATGAGAAAAAGTAATTGGTAAATACATTGAAGAGGAGAGGGTCCACTATTGATCCTTGTGGGACCCCTGTCCTAACTGCTAGAAAGGGGGAGTAGGAGGAGTTCCATCTAACAGCCTGGTGTCTATTAGTGAGGTAATCCCAGAACCAGCAGGTGGTGGAGTTTGAGAAGCCTAGGTTGGAGAGTGTATGGTGAAATATGATATGAGATAGGGTGTTGAATGCTTTCGACAGGTCCAGAAAGAGGGCTGATGCTATTTTGCTATTATCCCTGACTTGAGCAATGTTATTAGTAAAGGATACAAAAGCGGTAGCTGTGCTATGTGTGGGGCGGAAGACATGTTGAGTTGGTGTGAGTAGGTTTTCTTGTAGCAGATGATTAAGTACTTGCTTATGGATACACTTTTCCAGTATTTTGGAGAGAGGAGACAGTATGGCAATTGGTCTGAAATTGGTTGGCTCAGTGGAGTTTCCTCCTTTATGAAGAGGTACTACAAAAAATGTCTTCCAGATTTCAGGGACTTTGCCTTCTTTTATGGATCTATTAATCAGGATAGATATGGGATCTGTTAATCAGGTTAGATATGGGATCTGTTAATCAGGATAGATATGGGGTCTGTTAATCAGGATAGATATGGGATCTGTTAATCAGGATAGATATGGGATCTGTTAATCAGGTTAGATATGGGATCTATTAATCAGGATAGATATGGGATCTGTTAATCAGGATAGATATGGGATCTAGTAATCAGGATGGATATGGGATCTATTAATCAGGATAGATATGGGATCTATTAATCAGGATAGATATGGGATCTGTTAATCAGGTTAGATATGGGGTAAGCTAGAGATGCAGTTGCATGTTTAAGGAATAATGGGGGAAGGTTATCAGCTGAGGGTGAACCAGGTTTTAGTTTACTTAAGAGCAACTTGATATAAGAGGTGGGAACAGGTGATAGTGAGAATGAGAGTGAGGGTGAGAGAGGTGAATCAGAGGTGGATGAAGATGTAGATGGATTGAAAGAAGTGTGGGTGGAAGTTAGTTAGTTTGGTTTCAATGAAGAACTTAAGGAGGGTTGCTATTTCCAGAGGAATCTTGTCAGAATAAGGTGTGGATGGGGTAGGAGTACCAGGAGAGAGAAGTTTGATAGAGTTCCAGATTTTTTTAGGATTACAGTTGGGATTAAGTGAGGATTGGTAATAGTTCTTTTTATCAAGATTGATTTATTTCTTAGCTTTGTTTCTATTGCCTTTCCAAGCTTTATCTCTGGTCTTCAAGTGTGTAAGGGGAGTTGAGGAAGGATAGAAAGGTGTTGAAGTGTAGGACTGCTTCACTGAGAGTGAGATTAGAGAGAAAGGACCAGTTTATAGTAGAGAGGAGGTGATTTAGTGAGTCAGGAGAATAGCTAGATACAGCACGGGTCACCTTATATTGTTGTGCTTTATGCAGGTGTTCAGAGTTTCTGTGAACTAGTAAAGGTAGGTGGTCACCTCATGTGTCTGGTAGAGTGGTTGGATTATGGTAATGTTGGGGGTGAGATACTAGTGTCCAGTCAATAAGTGAACCAGTAGAGGAAAATTTATGAAGGTGGGTGGGGGAAGAGATGAGCTGTGTGAATTCATACAGGTTGAGAGAGGTAGAAGGTGATTACTAATCTGCAGCCAGTCAATATTGACATCTAGTATGATGGTTTCCATAAGGGATAGTTTTAGATATCCAAGATAGAAAGTGTTCTAAAATGGGGACATTATTTCCAGGAAAGACACAAACTGATGCAATGGCAAGTTTTTTATGGTCGCTAACTTTAAAGTCAGCTAAAATTATCTCAGCTGGGAGAAAGTCAGATATGGGAAAAGAGATAGGGGAGACAGACAGGCAGTTAGAATACATGACTGCAACTTCCCCTCTTCTTTTTAAAAGCCTGTTATGCCTGAGGATATTGTAGCTAGGGGGAAGAATTTCAGAATTAGAAATACTTAGTTTTAACCAGGTTTCATACAAGGCAAGTATGTTTAGGTTATGTTGAGTGATCCAAGCATGAATTGTGTTGGCTTTTTTAACTATACTTTCAATATTTGTAGATGAGAGGGTGAGTCTTTTTTTGGGAATAGTATTAGTAAAGCATGATGGAGAGGTGGGAGACAGCACAGAGGTGGTAGTGGTATTGAAAGTATTTTGAGAAGAACCGTTAGGACCTGGGTTGGGGTGGACTCCTCCTGATAGTAACAGGTTGGATAATATGAAATTGATTATTGGAGAGATTGGGTGCATGTGTGGATATTTGTTTTTGTGGTCGACATGCTGTTTAGGTGTAAGGAAGTATTTGAATCGATGTGTGGCAATAATGGTGAAGTTAGACATGCAGGGGGAAAAGTGAGTAAAGGTAGATGTGTTGTGGTTTGGAGAGAAAGTGAATGTGGGTGATTTAGTGTGTACAACAGTAGTGCTTTGATAGCATGTGAGAACTGAGAGAAAGAGTAATGTAGTTGGAAGGAGAAATAGTATATTAAGAATAGTAGGCATATTAGTAATTAGAGTAGTGTGAGATAGATGAGATTGTTAGTTCAGAGGGTGATGAAAGACTATAGGAATGGTGTAAGTGTGAGTACTAAGGGGGTGGGGATTTAAAGAGTTGTGGGTGTGTTGTGTTGTATGATTGGCTAGTGAAGAGGGTGGAGAAGGTGTGGCTAACTATAAAAGAAATTGAGTCAGGAGTGGGCGGGAATGGAGGAAGGGTAGGGGAGGGAAGTGAGCCTGAGCGATAGCGAGAACGAATGGAGCGGGCTGAAAAAAAAAACAGATGGAACTAGCCCAGGAAAATCAGCCAGGTTACTTCAGGTATGGTAGTTCACAGCACTTTTACTGTTTGCAAATAACGTCTGTGTCCCTGGGTTTGGTTGTTATTAGTAAATATGTAGGTTTTGCTCCAACTGGTTAACCCACTCAAATAAACTTTTTAAGTTGCTTCCAATAAGGAGTAACAGTCACAACCTGTGTGTTTGACTTATTTAAAAAATGCTCAGTGAGACCTAAAAGCAGCCGGTGATTGATTTAGAAGTAATGCTGCCACCTAGTGGTATAGCTTGGAACCAAGTCTACACTGCGGGGGGGGGTGAGCCAGTTGTTCCTGCAAGTGTGCACTACCTTTATACCAGATTAAAAGCTTAAGGATATATCCACATTAGCTATGTGGAGTGCTTGTTGTCTATATTAGAAAAAAATAATTGATTCTTTCTGATGGTACGTACATTTACTTTTGAAACATTTATTCTCAAATGTTTAGGTTGATGCTTGCCTAAAACAGCTTCAGGCTGCAATTGAGGGGGCTTCCTGTAGGTGACGCTAACTGTGGAAACTGTTCTGTAATGGAAGAGACAATATAAGAAATATTAGGTGGATGAAAGTAGTGTACTGGAGTTGGATAGAATATGAGACGTTAATACCTTGTAGCTATTATGCTTTGTTTCAGACATTTAACATAAGTGCAATGTCTGGCATTCAGTTAGCTTTTCTGTATGGTTGACAGGTAAAAAAGACAGCATTAACAATGCGTACACAGTGGAGAGCATTTCAAGAAATGAAAACCAAGTTTCCTTCATTCAAGCAAAAACATACTGGCTTTTAAATTACTTTCTTATAATATAGTAACAACTTTAGTAGCTATGCAAGTGCTTGCAGGTTTCAGCTGTTACTGCACGTTATATAATATGGAGTAACACACTCTCTATACAAGACCAGGAAGTCTAGGGCATATTACTGGAGTAATAGGAGTAACATGGAGTAACACACTCTCTGTACAAGACCAGGAAGTCTAGGGCATATTACTGGAGTAATAGGAGTAACATGGAGTAACACACTCTCTGTACAAGACCAGGAAGTCTAGGGCATATTACTGGAGTAATAGGAGCAACATGGAGTAACACACTCTCTGTACAAGTCCAGGAAGTCTAGGGCATATTACTGGAGTAATAGGAGCATGCAAGATATAATTTTAAGGAGATGGAAGGCTGCACGGAGTGAGGGGAGGACGACAGAACAGAGAACACTTTGTCGGCAACCTTAACTCAGAATCTCATTCACATCTGATAATTTATTAAATAAGTATATGCTAGTAGCAAAAACAGAGACTGTAAAATGTCTGTTGCAATGTGCTGTAGTAGTTCCCCAGTGTTTTCTTACAGACGATTAAGATGAGAAAGGTGTCTCTGACCCTTATTAACTGAATTACACTGAAGTATGGTCTTTAATGGTAAATGAGCAACAGATTTAATTATTTTACATTTGTTGACTGGGATAGTCCGACTGGATACATGCCCTTTTTCAGCGGAGGCCCGGGGAGAAAAGCTCCAGACATACATACAAAAACTCTTTCATACAAACAAAAACTGTTTCATATATACAAATAAATAAGGGTGACACTTTCTGATCAGTTGGATATGTTTATTTGTTTTCATTAGGTGATCAAAATAATTGGGTATGTTATGTTACAGAATTACATTAGAAATGTGATACACAGGATGGAAAGGTTACAGAATTACATTAGAAATGTAATGCACAGGATGGAAAGGTTACAGAATTACATTAGAAATGTAATGCACAGGATGGAAAGGTTACAGAATTACATTAGAAATGTAATGCACAGGATGGAAAGGTTACAGAATTACATTAGAAATGTAATGCACAGGATGGAAAGGTTACAGAATTACATTAGAAATGTAATGCACAGGATGGAAAGGTTACAGAATTACATTAGAAATGTAATGCACAGGATGGAAAGGTTACAGAATTACATTAGAAATGTGATGCACAGGATGGAAAGGTTACAGAATTACATTAGAAATGTGATGCACAGGATGGAAAGGTTACAGAATTACATTAGAAATGTGATGCACAGGATGGAAAGGTTACAGAATTACATTAGAAATGTGATGCACAGGATGGAAAGGTTACAGAATTACATTAGAAATGTAATGCACAGGATGGAAAGGTTACAGAATTACATTAGAAATGTGATGCACAGGATGGAAAGGTTACAGAATTACATTAGAAATGTGATGCACAGGATGGAAAGGTTACAGAATTACATTAGAAATGTAATGCACAGGATGGAAAGGTTACAGAATTACATTAGAAATGTGATGCACAGGATGGAAAGGTTACAGAATTACATTAGAAATGTGATGCACAGGATGGAAAGGTTACAGAATTACATTAGAAATGTAATGCACAGGATGGAAAGGTTACAGAATTACATTAGAAATGTGATGCACAGGATGGAAAGGTTACAGAATTACATTAGAAATGTGATGCACAGGATGGAAAGGTTGCAGAATTACATTAGAAATGTGATGCACAGGATGGAAAGGTTACAGAATTACATTAGAAATGTAATGCACAGGATGGAAAGGTTACAGAATTACATTAGAAATGTGATGCACAGGATGGAAAGGTTACAGAATTACATTAGAAATGTGATGCACAGGATGGAAAGGTTGCAGAATTACATTAGAAATGTGATGCACAGGATGGAAAGGTTACAGAATTACATTAGAAATGTGATACACAGGATGGAAAGGTTACAGAATTACATTAGAAATGTGATGCACAGGATGGAAAGGTTACAGAATTACATTAGAAATGTGATGCACAGGATGGAAAGGTTACAGAATTACATTAGAAATGTGATGCACAGGATGGAAAGGTTACAGAATTACATTAGAAATGTGATGCACAGGATGGAAAGGTTACAGAATTACATTAGAAATGTGATGCACAGGATGGAAAGCTGTACTTCCTGCAGTAAAAATCCACTCCTGGCAAAAGAAGTCCCAAAGCTGAGCATTAACACAGTATGAGAACATAACACAACTGCCTAGCACCTGGCTGACACATTCTAACTCCTTTCCCCTACCCACTATCCAACCTCTTTAAAACTCCCACAGATGCACTATATATTATTACGTTACTTGTAACTGCCCAGCACTTGGCTGACGTACTGTAACTCATTTCTCCTACCCACTATCCAACCTCCTCTTTAAAACTCTCACATATGCACTATATATTATCCCTACCCACTATCCAACCTCCTCTTTAAAACTCTCACAGATGCACTATATATTATCACACGTTACTTGTAGCTGCCTAGCACCTGGCTGACACATTCTAACTCCTTTCTCCTACCCACTATCCAACCTCCTCTTTAAAACTCCCACAGATGCACTATATATTATCACGTTACTTATCAACTCACTACCGCCTACTAACCACTGCCCCATCTATACCCACTAACTCTCCTCTAGACCATGTTGAAAAGCTTTCCCTTAAAATGTTACCGCACCTCATATGAACTGGTTTATATTCTCTCTTTTTTTAGTTTTCCTTTCTTGTCTTGTCTACAGTACATCTTCAAGATTATCTCTACTAAACATACTGTATGAACAACCATCATATGTTGCTACCTGCTATACTTTTAATTGTATGTCTAAATCTCTATGCTTATGTAAATATCTTATGCAATCATATGTTATTATCCGCTATATTTTTATAACATATGTGTAAACCACAATAATCATGTAAATAGCTTATGTACAGTATGTTAGCAATTGTTCTGGAGCTTTTCTCTCCAGGCCTCCACTGAAAACAGACAGCTCTGTCCAGTTGAACCTCCCCGGTAAACAAATGTAAAATAAATAAAGATGGAATTGCCACAAGGGGCAGATTACGTTTGTTATAACTGTACGGATATGTAGTTTGAAAATGAGGGCAGAGTATATTGGAAGTGTGGGCTAGTAAAAAAAGATGCATGGGATGCAACAGATGGTAGACGGAGGAAATTAAAAAGATACAGAAAGGGACGACTTCCAGAAACCGTGCACACAGCAGTGTCTGAAGCTGAGATTACCATGTTTTTAAGAGAAGGATTAATGTGTTTTAAAAACGCTTGTGAAGGGGTGATGAGAACAGGAAATTATTAAGTGCTGGTAATAGGTTCATAGGTGTATACTAGGCTAACAACCACTGGGGCTTTTGTAAGCCTAGCCAACCATCCCAATTTTATCCCGCACGTTTAAGTGCCTTAGAGGTTACTTTAAGCAGTATTTGTAATCTGGGACAAGATTTATAGGCTGCCACTGTCTACTGGAGGCATAAATGTTAGAACTGGGGTGTAATTCTGATTTCACATTCACTGGTCCAGGTTTCTTCTAAATAGGGTTAAGGAGAAGCTCTGCTTCATATTGATGGAAAGCTTGTTCCAGAGAAGTGGAATTCTGAGACACATACTTGTCCCTCCATTGTGTCCTATTTTTGTCGCAGGCAAAATTTAAATTCCTAGATTAAGTCATTCTGATGCAACTTTTTCTGCAGATGTGGAGAAGGCCCATCAGAGTAGGATACAAGGATGCTTTGTTTGCCAGGCATAGATCACCTCTTAACAGTCTGTGGGAAACAACAGCACAGATATAGAGCTTTGAGGCGATTTGTATAGGACATGCTGTTTATAACCTGTACTCTTTTTGTGAGGAACCTCTGTAGGTTTTCCAGTTGTAGCATGTGCCTGGTCAGGTACATACGCAGGAGGACGTTGTACTCATTTGTGCCTGGTCAGGTACATACGCAGGAGGACGTTGTACTCATTTGTGCCTGGTCAGGTACATACGCAGGAGGACGTTGTACTCATTTGTGCCTGGTCAGGTACATACGCAGGAGGACGTTGTACTCACTTGTGCCTGGTCAGGTACATACACAGGAGGACGTTGTACTCATTTGTGCCTGGTCAGGTACATACGCAGGAGAACGTTGTACTCATTTGTGCCTGGTCAGGTACATACGCAGGAGGGTGTTGTACTCATTTGTGCCTGGTCAGGTACATACACAGGAGGACGTTGTACTCATTTGTGCCTGGTCAGGTACATACACAGGAGGACGTTGTACTCATTTGTGCCTGGTCAGGTACATACGCAGGAGGACGTTGTACTCATTTGTGCCTGGTCAGGTACACACGCAGGAGGACGTTGTACTCCTTGATGGTGCTGCGGAGGGCCGAATACAATGGAATGATAAATTCCTTGGACCTAGATGCCGTACCCTTGCTTATACGTTAAGCAACATAGAAGTATTTCCTTACTGCCTTCAAGACATGCTGGTCGAAAGCCAGGTTACTATCTACATATGTACCCAAATCCCCAACTACTAGTTCTACTATTAGAGGTGCATTATCAGTGAAGTAATTTTCTGGGGTGTCTGACTTTCCAAAGTGTACTATTATGCATTTCTGGCATTGAGTTTTAAGCCATGGTTTGGCACTAGTCATTTGTCAGTGCAAGTCCTTTCTGCAGGATGTTAATGTCTTGGGGGCATTATTTGACTGCTCCAAGTTTGCAATGATTTGCAAACATGGTCAGCCAGTGGCCCTTTACACTGGCCTTGACCTCCATGAAGTAGATGCCAAAAAGAAGTGGACCCAGCACACAGCCTTGAGGGATTCCACTACTGAACAGCTATGTGGAGGTGGTCTACTCTATCCTATCCTTCTGGTCCTAACTGAGAGACAGCTGGCTACCAAATGTCTAACACTGGGGTTTATGCCTATAGCCATGAGCTTGTTTACAATGTCCAATGCTTTAGCCAGGTCAAGATAAACATTCACCATTTTACCATCATCATTTGCCTTGATGACCTTCTCAAAGAAGTCCACCAAGTTCAGTAGGCATGATCTGCCCTTCACGAATCCGACCCGTGTTGGATGCAGTGTTTGAAGCTTTTCTACGCCCTTTTACTAATTATTTCCATGTGTTGGATGTAGTGTTTGAAGCTTTTCTACGTCCTTTTACTAATTATTTCCATGTGTTGGATGCAGTGCTTGAAGCTTTTCTACGCCCTTTTACTAATTATTTCCATGTTGATTCTTCACCGAGTTCAGTAGGCATGATCTGCCCTTCACGAATCCGACCCATGTTGGATGCAGTGTTTGAAGCTTTTCTACGCCCTTTTACTAATTTCCATGTGTTGGATGCAGTGTTTGAAGCTTTTGTACGCCCTTTTACTAATTATTTCCATGTTGATTCTCCACCAAGTTCAGTAGGCATGATCTGCCCTTCACGAATCCGACCCATGTTGGATGCAGTGTTTGAAGCTTTTCTACGCCCTTTTACTAATTATTTCCATGTTGATTCTTCACCAAGTTCAGTAGGCATGATCTGCCCTTCACGAATCCGACCCGTGTTGGATGCAGTGTTTGAAGCTTTTCTACGCCCTTTTACTAATTATTTCCATGTTGATTCTTCACCAGGTTCAGTAGGCATGATCTGCCCTTCACGAATCCGAACTGTTGGATGCAGTGTTAAAAGGTTTTCTACGTCCTTTTACTAATTATTTCCATGTGCTGGATGCAGTGTTTGAAGCTTTTCTACGTCCTTTTACTAATTATTTCCATGTGTTGGATGCAGTGTTAAAAGCTTTTCTACGTCCTTTTACTAATTATTTCCATGTGTTGGATGCAGTGTTAGAAGCTTTTCTACGTCCTTTTACTAATTAGTTCCATGTGTTGGATGCAGTGTTAGAAGCTTTTCTACGTCCTTTTACTAATTATTTCCATGTGTTGGATGCAGTGTTAGAAGCTTTTCTACGTCCTTTTACTAATTATTTCCATGTGTTGGATGCAGTGTTTGAAGCTTTTCTACGTCCTTTTACTAATTATTTCCATGTGTTGGATGCAGTGTTTGAAGCTTTTCTACGTCCTTTTACTAATTATTTCATGTGTTGGATGCAGTGTTAAAAGCTTTTCTACGTCCTTTTACTAATTATTTCCATGTGTTGGATGCAGTGTTAAAAGCTTTTCTACGTCCTTTTACCAAGTATTTCCATGTGTTGGATGCAGTGTTAAAAGCTTTTCTACGTCCTTTTACTAATTATTTCCATGTGTTGGATGCAGTGTTAAAAGCTTTTCTACGTCCTTTTACTAATTATTTCCATGTGTTGGATGCAGTGTTTGAAGCTTTTCTACGTCCTTTTACTAATTATTTCCATGTGTTGGATGCAGTGTTTGAAGCTTTTCTACGTCCTTTTACTAATTATTTCCATGTGTTGGATGCAGTGTTTGAAGCTTTTCTACGCCCTTTTACTAATTATTTCCATGTGTTGGATGCAGTGTTTGAAGCTTTTCTACATCCTTTTACTAATTATTTCCATGTGTTGGATGCAGTGTTAAAAGCTTTTCTACGCCCTTTTACTAATTATTTCCATGTTGATTCTTCACCGAGTTCAGTAGGCATGATCTGCCCTTCACGAATCCGACCCGTGTTGGATGCAGTGTTTGAAGCTTTTCTACGCCCTTTTACTAATTTCCATGTGTTGGATGCAGTGTTTGAAGCTTTTGTACGCCCTTTTACTAATTATTTCCATGTTGATTCTCCACCAAGTTCAGTAGGCATGATCTGCCCTTCACGAATCCGACCCATGTTGGATGCAGTGTTTGAAGCTTTTCTACGCCCTTTTACTAATTATTTCCATGTTGATTCTTCACCAAGTTCAGTAGGCATGATCTGCCCTTCACGAATCCGACCCGTGTTGGATGCAGTGTTTGAAGCTTTTCTACGCCCTTTTACTAATTATTTCCATGTTGATTCTTCACCAGGTTCAGTAGGCATGATCTGCCCTTCACGAATCCGAACTGTTGGATGCAGTGTTAAAAGGTTTTCTACGTCCTTTTACTAATTATTTCCATGTGCTGGATGCAGTGTTTGAAGCTTTTCTACGTCCTTTTACTAATTATTTCCATGTGTTGGATGCAGTGTTTGAAGCTTTTCTACGTCCTTTTACTAATTATTTCCATGTGTTGGATGCAGTGTTTGAAGCTTTTCTACGTCCTTTTACTAATTATTTCCATGTGTTGGATGCAGTGTTTGAAGCTTTTCTATGCCCTTTTACTAATTATTTCCATGTGTTGGATGCAGTTTGAAGCTTTTCTACATCCTTTTACTAATTATTTCCATGTGTTGGATGCAGTGTTAAAAGCTTTTCTACGCCCTTTTACTAATTATTTCCATGTGTTGGATGCAGTGTTTGAAGCTTTTCTACGTCCTTTTACTAATTATTTCCATGTGTTGGATGCAGTGTTTGAAGCTTTTCTACGTCCTTTTACTAATTATTTCCATGTGTTGGATGCAGTGTTTGAAGCTTTTCTACGTCCTTTTACTAATTATTTCCATGTGTTGGATGCAGTGTTTGAAGCTTTTCTACGTCCTTTTACTAATTATTTCCATGTGTTGGATGCAGTGTTTGAAGCTTTTCTACGCCCTTTTACTAATTATTTCCATGTGTTGGATGCAGTGTTTGAAGCTTTTCTGCGTCCTTTTACTAATTATTTCCATGTGTTGGATGCAGTGTTTGAAGCTTTTCTACGCCCTTTTACTAATTATTTCTATGTGTTGGATGCAGTGTTTGAAGCTTTACTACGTCCTTTTACTAATTATTTCCATGTGTTGGATGCAGTGTTTGAAGCTTTTCTACGCCCTTTTACTAATTATTTCCATGTGTTGGATGCAGTGTTTGAAGCTTTTCTACGCCCTTTTACTAATTATTTCCATGTGTTGGATGCAGTGTTTGAAGCTTTTCTACGCCCTTTTACTAATTATTTCCATGTGTTGGATGCAGTGTTTGAAGCTTTTCTACGTCCTTTTACTAATTATTTCCATGTGTTGGATGCAGTGTTTGAAGCTTTTCTACGCCCTTTTACTAATTATTTCCATGTGTTGGATGCAGTGTTTGAAGCTTTTCTACGCCTTTTACTAATTATTTCCATGTGTTGGATGCAGTTTTTGAAGCTTTTCTACACCCATTTTACTAATTATTTCCATGTGTTGGATGCAGTGTTTGAAGCTTTTCTACTCCCTTTTACTAATTATTTCCATGTGTTGGATGCAGTGTTTGAAGCTTTTCTACGCCCTTTTACTAATTATTTCCATGTGTTGGATGCAGTGTTTGAAGCTTTTCTACGTCCTTTTACTAATTATTTCCATGTGTTGGATGCAGTGTTTGAAGCTTTTCTACGCCCTTTTACTAATTTCCATGTGTTGGATGCAGTGTTTGAAGCTTTTCTACGCCCTTTTACTAATTATTTCCAAGTTGATTCTTTCCGCAGCTTTGCATATGAGACTGGTCATACTTCTGGATCTGTACTTCCCGGGGTACAAGCAGAGGGATGACCATTTCAGTTCTCCATTTGCAAAATACAAAACCTGTCTTGAGGCTATGGTGAAACAGTGACTCCAGTGGTGCTAATAAATCACAGTTCGAGCTACTTATGAGGCATCCTGGGATATTATTGGGGCCCATCAATGCTAGTGATGGTTGGGGTGCTGGTGTTTGATGGTATTTCCTGGAGAATGGCTGGGGTATAGAGGGGGGTCAAACTGGAGCTGAATTTGTCATGCAGCATGTTTGCTACATCTTCAAGCTCCATGTTGGGGGCTCTGTTTACAATGCTGGGAGCTGCCTTTGAGGTTTTGGACAAAGCTAAAGAGAACCTTGTGGCATTCCTTTGCCTTGGATGTTATCTTTACCTTAAATCTGGCTTCAGTAGACTTCATTTCCCCTCTTAGCTGTTTGTTTAGCTTGATGAGAGTATGTAGCATGATGCTGGGTGTAACACTTGCTAATCCTGGCTTTGACTTTATTCTTTTCTTGTATAACCTGTTTATGTTTGGTGGTTTGTTTTCTGTTTTCTGAATTAGTGCTGAGCTTATTTCTGGTAGGCATAGCTGTCTCTGTGTATTTAATGACATAACTGTACATGGTTTCTGTGAACAATTCCACATAGGCAGTTGTGTTCTCAGGGTTTGGAGGGGCCTAGAAATTTTGACAGGTTATCACCAAGAAGTAGGATGTTTGCCTTAGATTACTTTCTGAATGTTGCAGAGTTAGCTAGGGTCACAGAACTGATTTTAATTATGAAGGAGACAGCTTTGTGGTCTGGCCTTCCCAGACAGGATAATACACTATGGGAGGTACAGCATTCTCCCTCGTTTCTCTTCATATAGTCCAGGGAAGTAGGTTTCAGGTTATTTATCCCCACATGGGCTATGACTGAGTCACACTGGTACTTGTGCTTTAATGACTTGAGTGTGTGGATGACCTGGCAGATCCTGGCCAGTGATGGACTGTATTAGTCTCCGTAATCAGCCTAGTAAGCATGACATCTGTAGGTTTCATAATGGAGTTTCCTAAGATTAAAACACTGGTTAATGTGTTGTCTTACCTTATAAGCTTTGTAGATGAAGCTCAAAGGGGTGTGACTGCATGTGTTGTGTTGGGGAGCAATTTGGGGGTTTCTGAGGATTCTTTTTGTAAGACGCATGTCTAAGTTATCTTTGGGGTTTAAGTAAGTTGTATTTATGTGCCTCAGCGTATGTTGGTCTATGTGTTGGTCAGTACTATGTGTGTTGGGTGTAATGCTTACGTTACTGACAACTTGATTGTCACTTTGACTCCTTTGTGTTGGGGTCTTGCTTTCAATGACATTGTGTAATTACATCTCTCACATACCATATCCAATTCTCTAAGGATTAGTTGGTCGCCAGTGAACATGAAAACCTACATTGTCTCAGCATACCCATATCTATGAAGCTGGAAGTGGATAAATTGGTAAAGTGCCCATCCATGGTACCAGGTCTTTTTTTAGGTCAACTACAAAGGGATGGTACAGCAGGCTAACTTGGGCCCTGTGAGAATAGAAATCACAACTGTGTGTGACTGAATTCATGCAGCAGTGATCCTCAGCTAACAAAGCGTTAAGTAATGCAGTATCTTTATGCTCGTCTATGCTGTAGATTAAAACGTAGTCCGGTAAATGGAGAGCGTTATAGAACATATTGGTAGAGGCAGTGATCGGGAGTCAATGGTGAAAGAGAAAGGCCACAAAAACATATAAACTGGATGAAATAAGACGCTGCGGAAGGAATGCTGTTTATGTAATACCATCACTGCAGTTACAGAGCCATTATAAAATGTTCAGCTTTCATGACATTTTTTAAACAGATTTCTTTTCAGAAGCTTCCTGATCCCATAATTAAATGTGCTCATGATAACTTCTCAGTTAATGTAAGAGTCATAGATGCCTGTTATTTCACTGATAATTAGCAGTTAAAGCTATAATTCCATCATTAAAGAAGTACATTCGTGCAAAATGAGAATTTGAGGTTTGCTGCCCCAAACAACAGTCTTAAGAAACTGCGGCTAAATGCCTATCAAATGCATCAACAGACTAAGTCATGTAGTGGAAATGTTTAGATTCTGTTCTTCCTACTACAGTTCGACATAAGTTTAAGTGCAGCTGCTCTGTATAATTTACTCAAGCAAATCTTAATGCAACAGGTTAACTAAAACAATAGACAATCTTGATACTCTGTTTTACTGTGAGAGACCCAAAACCTTAAATTTGTTTTCACTGTCTTAAATACATCTCAGAGATCATCTCAATATTGCTTGTGAAACTTGTGACATATATTCTCAGCAATGTTTGGGGCTCAGATTATAGGTTCATAGGTAGGTACTAGGCTATCAGCCCAAGGGCCTAAGTAAGCCTAGCCAACAAGGTTCCCTGCCTTACACCACCAAAGAAAGTTATTTTCCTGTGCCCCTGTCAAGCAAAGCCACAGAAGTGATCCCCGGGTGTATTTCCTATATTCCATCCACTTAAAGATTTTTCTTGAAGAGTGTTAATGAGGAACTTTGCTTGACATAGATGGGTTGCTTGTTCCAGAGTATGGAAAGTCTCTAGAACAGGAATCTATCCCCTCCAGCATATCCTGTTTATTGTGGTGACAAGGTTTAGGTCCCTAGAGCGTGTAGCTCTGAGGGATTGGGATTTCTTTAGGTGTAGCATGTCCAACAGCTCTGGGTTTAACATAGCTTTATATGTTAGGCAGAGATCACCTCGGAGTAGGTGATATGCTACGGAGTAAAGCTGGAGTTTTTTGAGAGTCCATGTAGGGCATCTGTTTGAGGCCAGTAATCCTCTTTGTGAGGTACTTCTGTGGCCTTTCCAACTGCTGCAGATGTCTTGTGAGGTACATTCCAAAAGGGGCTTTGTACTCTATAATGGGTCTAATATGAGTGTCGAGTAGAGGGAAACCATGACCTCTTTTTTCCAAGATGAGAACCCTTTTGTGATGAGGTGTGCCACGTAGAAGGATTTCCTGACTACTGTGGCAATGTGATTATCAAAAGAGAGACTACTGTCCACCCAGGTACCAAGGTCTTTTATCACACATTCAGTGTTAAGTAGACTGTTGACTATGTAGTAGTTCATGGGTACAGCGTTTTTACCAAAGGGGATGACAATGCACTTTTTGGCATTGAGCTAGAGGCCATGGCTCTGACACCAGGCATCTGTCTCAGTGAGGCCCTTCTGTAGGAGTCCACATCATTTGGGGACTCAACTATGGCTCCTAGTTTGAAGTCATCTGCGAAGTTAGTTAGCCAAAGGCCTTCTGTGTTAGCCTGTACTTCAGAGAAGTAGATATCAAACAGGAAAGGTCCCAGGACTGAACCCTGTGGTACTCCACTTGTCACTGGTTTGAAGTCAGATTTGGAGTCTGCAACTTTAACAGTGCGAGTTCTGTCAGTGAGCAAATTGGCAATCCATCTTGTGACAGGGATTTATACCTAGTTTAGTGAGTTTAGCTATAATTCCATAATGGGGGATGGTGTCAAAAGTCTTGGCGAGGTCAAGATAGGCTGTGTGAGCCACCTTACCCTCATCTACAGCTTTGGTGACTGCCTCAAAGAAGTTGATCAGGTTCAGGAGGCATGATCTGTCTTTCACAAACCTGAACTGGGTAGGGTTCAGAGGTTGGAAGTTACCCAATGTCTTTGTTTATGAGTTTCATGATGATGCATTCCATGGCCTTACATACCAGGCTCGTCAGGCTAACAGCGCGATAGTTCCCGGGATCAGTGCTGGCTCCCACTTTGTGGAGTGGGATAACTGTTGCTATGCGCCATTCAGTGGGCACAAAGCCTGATGTGAGACTGACTGAACATGGTGTGTAGGTGGGGAGCCAGCTCGTACTGAATTTCTTGTAAAACAAAGCCTTGGATGTTGTCCGGTCCCATGGATGCTGTGTTTTTGGCTTTAGAGAGTGCAGCTTTTACCTGCGTAGTTGTGATTACAGGGACTCTGCATTCTTCCTGTATAGATATGGGCCCTTTAGGGAGCGAGAGTTAGCACTGAACCTACCTGACAGGATGTTGGGAATATCAGTTAATTCTGTAATTTTCGTGCCATTGTGCTGTAACTCAGAGCAGATTTGGATGTTGCCATTGCGATTCTTGACATAGCTATAGAATGCTTTGTGGTTGTCTCTAGAATCGTGGCGATTTTGTTTTTGTAGCTAGCTTTGGAGGATCTTATAAGGGATCTCAGCTTCTTACTGAGGCTGACCAGGGAACTCCTCCTCTCATGGGATTTTACTGTCTTTTGCAACAGTTTCTTCCTTCTGTTGTAGAGTTTGTTTATGGCAGGGTACCACCAGATTGGCTTCCTTTTTCTGGAGAACAGCATCTTGGTTCTGTTTGGGATAGCACGATCCATGCACTCGTGCTTACAGATTGCATCTGTGTAGGATTCAGCAGTCAACTGTATTGTCCATCTGCAAGGGTATAATGAAGTTCGCTACTTCTGTCTTAAGAAGCATGAAGTTGGCTTTGGAGAAATTTTTTATCATGATTTCCTTAATGGGAGGGTGGGGTGGGATGTGCATATCTAGGGTGATTAGCTTATGGTCGGATCTGACCAACGAGGAGTTGACTTCAGGTGTGGAACATGGGTCACTCATGTTGGTAATGACTAGGTCTAGGATATTGTTGCCCCTGGTGGGGGTGTGGATAAGTTGATCCAGGGCATTGGAATTTATGAATTCCAGAAAGTGTTGAGCGAAGGAGTTGGTACACGAGTAGTTTTCCCAGTTAATGGTTGGGTAGTCGAAATCGCTCATTATTAGGGTGTTTGGATGAATCCTAATATTTTCCAGTATATCAAAAAAAGAGGCGTGGGAATCCTGGGGCATGGTGGGGGGGGGGGGGGGGATCTGTAGCAAACTACAATTTGGGTTGCAGTTTTGCCCAGAGTTACTTGCACTTGGATAACCTCGGATGCATTATGCTGAGCAACTAGCTTAGAGCTGTGGATATCAATGAATATGGACACACCTCTGCTTTTGGTGGTCCGGTCCAGGTTAGGTGGCCGAAAAGTGTGGTACGAGTTACAGCCTGGTAAAGCAGGGGTGCTCTCTAGAGCCTTGAACCAGGTCTCACTCACTGCACAGATATTGATGTTCTCCATTTTAAGGAGTGCCTCGAGGGAGTGCATTTTGAGATTTAGACTTCTAGCATTGAGTAGCATCACCGTCAGTTTTTGCTTGCCTGTTCCTGTTACGGTGGTGAATTTGTCATTTGAACCTTGCCTAAAAAAGGCATTATAGGGGCAGCAAGAGCCTTAGCCAGTATCCAGAATCCAAGGGGTGACAGGTGAGGGCCATCTCTGGCAAAGCACTGTGGTCTGTCGACCATGTCGTCCCAGGCAGACAGATACTGGATCCCCTTAGAATGACACCAGACGCTTAGCCAATTGTTGAAGTTAATCATTTTGCCCTTGTACTGTGGTATCATTCTGGGCAATGGCAGGATGCTACTCAGGGCTAGGGTCATACCTGCCTGGGCTACAAGATCGGAGAGCTCCTCCATGTCTCTTTTCATGGTCCAGGGAGGTACATCTCAGGTCGTTCACACCAACATGGACAATGACAGTCATATTTGTACTTGTTGTGGAGTGACCTGAGTGCGTGGGTTATGTGGCGGATCCTGGCACCTGACAGGCAGCTGACAGTAACCTTCTCCTCGTTTAGCCTGGTGAATGGGACATCAGTGTACCTGACTATAGAGTCACCTATGACTAGTGTGTTGGGTACGTTGTTTTGACTTATGGGGTGTGGTTGAGTGGCACACTGAGTCTGTGGGCTATGTGTCATTTGGGTTGCGCTGGGGGTGGAGGTTGCTTGCGTTTCTGCTTTGGAGGTCTCTGTTGCTTGAGCAGATTATTATTGAGAGCCTCTGCAAATGTTTTTGCGTTTCTATGTGTGGATTTTGGTGGTGTGGTGCAAGTCAGGTTCAGTCTTGGTTGGAAAGAGCTTCACCTCCAGTTTGGCTAGATAAGTACATCTCTCACAGGTTGTGGTGATGGGTGGTAGGAGGAGAGGGTTGTCTGTGTACATGAGGCAGTTGCTACATTGCCCCAAGATGCCTAGATTCATCAGATAGACAGGAGGAAATGCTGGGAGCTGACCCTTGGACATGCCTGAATAAAAAATTACTTTCATCTAGACAAGTGAGGAAAGTGAGCATAAGAGCTGTTTTTCTCTAAGCAAGTGAGGAAAGTAAGTACAAAAACTGTTTTCCTCTAGGTAATGAGGAAGGTTGAGTGCTGTAGTAATTTGTAGCTTAATTAGTGCTAACAACAAGTTCTGAACAAGTGCTGAGCACGAATAAGCAAATTCAAGTGCTAAAACTAAGAATCTGTATGTGGATCTTGTGGAAGATGAGCTGGAAGGCTTCATTCCAACACAGAAAGGCTTGGGGGGCTCAGAAGCTTACAAGCAGTCCTGGATACAGCAAATCTGTATCTGGACTAGACTAGTTACAGGAAAGGTGGGAAACAAGTGCAAACGTGGGCTTTTAAACCAGAAAGTTGAAAGAGATGGAAAAACTGCCCAAACAGCTAATAAACTACAATACTTGTGGGAAAAGCAGAGTTGTGTAAGAACTTACGAGAGCAGTAGGTGCTTGAAGAGGATGTTTCAGTAGGTCACTGTTGCAGTACTCCTCACAAATGGGACTTCCAGAGAAGAAGGCTTGGACTTCCTGACCAACTTCCATAGTTCAGAAGCTCTCTCACTCCAGGTATGAAAGACATCCGCCCCTCTGAGATGTCAGGGAATCTCCAACTAAAGTGCGTGTCTACACATACCATATTATAGCTTTTTTCCCCATGAACCAGACCATGAACCATGAAGGCCAAATGTAACGGTTTAGGGGAAACAGCAGAGATTTACAGAAGCACACCATTATGCACTTGACATTGAGGAATAGAGTTCCACAGCTCTTACTCAAACCTGAACAGACCCGAGGCCTTGGAAGGTGGAAAAAGAAATGGGAAGACGAAAAGCTCAGGATACCCAATAGGGAGAGAGCGACAGATGGGATGATAAGAGACTGTATTGCAAGAGTAATCTATTGAAACATCCATTACCACACTAAGCTCTTATGCAGCTCTATTATGTTCTTCATTTAGAAGCAAGTCCTGAAAACTAGGACAATTCCCAGAGCTGTAGCACGAAAGGGAGGCAGCTGGAATCCATTGGCTGTGTTTAGGCATACCCTGTAATATGGCTACAGTGCACCCAGCTGTAGCCTTGGAAGCAGTGACAAGTTTATAGTCTTTTAAAAAGGTGTGAAAGGATACCAAAGTAGTTGCCTACCAAACAGCCTGCAAGTTGACTCCACTAAGTTGTGTGTTTCTCTGCCCCCACGCTATGAATTTAACAGTTCATGCCAGCTTCTCACCCTGGGGTACATGTAAAAAGATAATGCAATGCCTAGTTACTTAGAAATTGTTTTGAAACTGCATCTCCCCCACCACTGCCACTCTTTTCTGTAGAAAAGGTAACAAGCAACTAATTAGTCCTTGTCATACCTTTGGTTCTGTACAATGTTACCTCAGTTGTCTGTGCACATTCGGAGCATGCATTACTTGTCTGTGCACATTCGGAGCATGCATTACTTGTCTGTGCACATTCGGAGCATGCATTACTTGTCTGTGCACATTCGGAGCATGCATTACTTGTCTGTGCACATTCGGAGCATGCATTACTTGTCTGTGCACATTCGGAGCATGCATTACGTGTCTGTGCACATTCGGAGCATGCATTACGTGTCTGTGCACATTCGGAGCATGCATTACTTGTCTGTGCACATTCGGAGCATGCATTACTTGTCTGTGCACATTCGAGCATGCATTACTTGTCTGTGCACATTCGGAGCATGCATTACTTGTCAGTGCACATTCGGAGCATGCATTACTTGTCTGTGCACATTCGGAGCATGCATTACTTGTCTGTGCACATTCGGAGCATGCATTACTTGTCTGTGCACATTCGGAGCATGCATTACTTGTCTGTGCACATTCGAGCATGCATTACTTGTCTGTGCACATTCGAGCATGCATTACTTGTCTGTGCACATTCGGAGCATGCATTACTTGTCTGTGCACATTCGGAGCATGCATTACTTGTCTGTGCACATTCGGAGCAAGCATTACTTGTCTGTGCACATTCGGAGCAAGCATTACTTGTCTGTGCACATTCGGAGCATGCATTACTTGTCTGTGCACATTCGGAGCATGCATTACTTGTCTGTGCACATTCGGAGCATGCATTACTTGTCTGTGCACATTCAGAGCATGCATTACTTGTCTGTGCACATTCAGAGCATGCATTACTTGTCTGTGCACATTCAGAGCATGCATTACTTGTCTGTGCACATTCAGAGCATGCATTACTTGTCTGTGCACATTCAGAGCATGCATTACTTGTCTGTGCACATTCGGAGCATGCATTACTTGTCTGTGCACATTCGGAGCATGCATTACTTGTCTGTGCACATTCGGAGCATGCATTACTTGTCTGTGCACATTCGGAGCATGCATTACTTGTCTGTGCACATTCGGAGCATGCATTACTTGTCTGTGCACATTCGGAGCATGCATTACTTGTCTGTGCACATTCGGAGCATGCATTACTTTTTGCCCTTGTTTTGTGAACCGAGGAGATAGACACATAGCTGAAAAGCTTGGACGAGAGAAAATTCTATCACTCCCTTAGGCATAAAGGAGAGGTTTGTTCATAAGGTTATCCTGTCCCTTTGGAAAACTAAAAAAGATTCTTTGCCCCTCATTCTTGGAGTTCTGACACTCTCCTAGCAGAGGTGATAGCTACCAGTAAAGTTATTTTCTAATCAGATATTTAACAGGAACTGTGATGAAGCACAGCACAAAGGGTGCTTGGATTAGTTCTTCATGGACATAATTTAGGTATCAAGGAGGAGTAATTCTTTGTTGTGGTCTAATTTTTAATACACGGTTTTAGCTCTGCAGTCCAATGTAGATTGCCTTTAGGGTTTCCTGGCCTGCAAAGGGCAGATGCAGTGGCAGGCAAGTTGAGACGGCTGAAAGGTAAACTTTTAATGGAGGTATAAGCCAATGATAGTAAATAACTGGCATAGCTACTGGGGTATCAAGGACACCAGTGCGATGACTAGAGTTCTGACAACTTCCAAGCGCCAATAAGTAGGATTTTCTACATGCTGTTTTTCTAACCTCTTTAAGAATATTCAGCATGTTCTGTGTAAACTAGTACCTAAAGGGCAACAGAGACAGACCATCCATGCCTTGAGCTGTAGTGTTCCCAAGATGGAATGTTCACAGTGAAAAGGTCTACCATCAAACAGTCACATAATGCTTCCCCCGGGACTTTTCCATTAATGTGGAGAACCAATGCTATGGTGGCAAATCACTCTTCAAGCAAACAGACCACCAGGGTTAAATGAGAACATATCTATAGCTCTCTTGCTCAAATTAAGAGCTGCTAAACTTTAGATTAAGTTGCCCACACTCCTTACAAAAATGATTTAATAATACTTATAATATTGAGAATTGTTAGCCTTTTTAACATCTCTAGGTTTTACATACTAAGTTTTTTTTTCAGTTTTTTTGTTTCTAGTCCTGGTATTTTATTCTAGCCTAAATGTTTCTAAATAACTCTGCTTAACCCTATCTTTTAATGTAAACATTTTACCAATTTTAATTTTAATTTTACTGCATTGTTGTCATTATTGCTGCTTGGAGCTTTTCTCCCCGGGCCTCTACTGAAAATGGACATGTACCCAGTTAGACTAGCCCGGTCAACAAATGTAAAATAAAATAAAATAAATAAGTTTTTAAACACTATTTTTTACGTACACACACCATGTATTTGAAAGAACTTTTTAAAACAGGAATGATTTTACAAGACTTAATGTTATATATGTTTCACTATTAGTTTTACCTATGCTGGATTGCATTCTGTTTAAAGATCACTAGGTGGAGCTAAAGTACAACTTTTAGTATACATTTACGCTGGAACAGTTTATATTTGGTATAGCTATTTTTTAAATTTTAAGGTCATTTTTTAATGCTTAATTATTTTAAAGTTTGTTTTGACTTAAAGGATATACCCAAGTTCCCGTTTTTTTGGATCTCTTTAAGTCTTACTGGTATTTAAATTATTGAGTTCACATGCTTGCTATATGCTTATTGTCAAAGGGTTAAAGTTTCATTGGATAATTGATTAATTGTTTTAACTGCTGAGAATATAAACACTGTGTATTTTTTTTTCAGGCTGCATCTGATGAAGTACTTTAAACGTGTTTGTGGAGTTTGTTAAAAAAACATTAATGTGATTTGGTTCGTTGGAATAAAGCTAGTTTTTGTGGCTGTATTTCCTTTCTTTGGGTACCTTGGACTTTTTACCATCAAATAGAGTCGCATAACGCTTCCCCCAGGACATTTCCATTAATGTAGAGAACCAATGCTGCTTGGGCCAGAACTGTACTATCAGCAGCTTCTCCTGTCTTACCTTCTGGATCAGTCTGGGGAACACTGGTATCACATTGTATGCATATACTCCCCACCTAAACACATTGCTCAACCTCAGCCTCTCCACAGGCTACGTGCCCATAGAATGGCACACAGCAATGGCTATTCCGCTCCACAAAGGAGGGGCCACAACTGACCCTGGTAACTATCGCCCCATAAGCCTGACTAGCTTGGTCTGCAAGGCTATGGAGCGCATCATCATGGAACTCATTAACAAAGACATTGGGAACCTCCAAACACTTGAACCGACCCAGTTCGGCTTTAAGGGCAAATCATGCCTACTAAACCTGGTTGACTTCTTCGAGACAGTCACCACGGCCATAGATCAGGGGAAGGTAGTTCACACAGCCTACCTTGACTTCGACAAGGCTTAACACCATTCCCCACTCGGGAATTCTAGAAAAACTCACCAGCCTGAACATAAACTCCGTCACGAGATAGGTTGCTAACTGGCTTACAGACAGAACTCACATGGTAAGAATAGCGGGCTCCAGGTCCAACTCTAAACCAGTCACAAGTGGTGTTCACAAGGCTCGGTCCCGGGCCCCTAATGTTTGGCATGTACTTCTCAGAAGTACAGGCAAACACAGGACGACTATGGCTAACCAAGTTCGCCGATGACTGCAAACTGGGAGCCATAATTGACTCTCTGGCTGACACGTACATTCTCCAAAAGGGCCTTACTGAAACGAACACCTGGTGTCAAAGTCATGGTCTCAAGCTAAATGCCAAATAATGCATAGTCATCATGTTTGGGAAAAACAAAACACCCATGAATTACCACATAGGTGGCTGCTCCCTTAATACAGAAGAGGTAATAAGAGATCTGGGGACCCAGGTAGATAGTAATCTCTCCTTTGACAATCACATTGCCCAAGTAGTTAGGAAATCCTTCTATGTAGCCCATCTAATTACTAAAGGGTTCGCATCTAGAAATAAAAAGAGGTTATAGTACCCCTCTACTCATCACTCAGACCCATCATAGAGTACAATGCCCCATTTGGAATGTACCTCACAAGACACTTCCAACAGCTGGAAAGACCACAAAAGTACCTCACCAAGAGGATTACTGGCCTCAAACATATGTCCTATGCAGCCCGACTGGAAAAACTCCAGCTGTACTCAATCGCATATCGCATACTCAGAGGTAATCTCTGCCTGACTTACAAAGCCAT
This sequence comes from Protopterus annectens, assembly GCF_019279795.1. Classification (NCBI taxonomy): domain Eukaryota; kingdom Metazoa; phylum Chordata; order Ceratodontiformes; family Protopteridae; genus Protopterus; species Protopterus annectens. The sequence continues at coordinate 869,411,999 of NC_056750.1, read as the reverse complement.
GTTCAACTCAGAATTGATGGACATGCTCCACCTAAAGAAATCCAAGTCACTGCAAGCCACTCGCTATAGTGAGCTAAACCTCGCCACAACAATAAATAGAACATGCTGGAGGAATAGATTCCTGTCACAGAGACTTCCCATGCTTTAAAACAAAATTCCTAACTACATTAGGCAGAGCCCCTCACTAACACTCTTCAAGACAAACCTTGACGAGTGGATGGGTAACAGAAAATACACCCCTGGGATCACTTCATTGGCTCTTCTTGACAGAGGCTCAGTTAATCAATGGGGCGGCGAAAGCCGACACACTCCGGCTAGGCTTATAAATGCCCTCGGGCAGACAGCCTAGTACCTACCTATATATGAAGAGGCCTGTCCAGCTGATAGGAAGAGATGTAGGGCTCAAAAACTGTTTGTGTGTGTTTGAAAAGAATACTTTCAAGTGTCTGTTTGGGGATGCAAAAATATCTCTCTCTCTCAGGCACCTCACCTGTGCACTAAATGAAAGAAGACATCACTGTGTAACATCCATTCGTGTGTGTCTGCCTCGGATGAGCTGATGTGATCCATTACTGTGTTCTGATGTGAAGGGTTGTAGAGTGCTTTTAGGGCTACATTGGACTGAAGAGCTAATTCCCAGCACCTCATGACTAGCCTGTAAAGGGAATAAAAACATGTTCCTCACAATCTATTCACCATAGTATTGAATGTAACTACCTGAAGGGCACCTCCTGTCCAAAATGGTCTGAAAGCTTTGACAGCCTGAATAAAATGCACGGTTTCTTTCATGTTTATTCACTTCTTCCTTTGGATTGTATTTCACAGTCCTTGGCATTTGTGTAAGTATACTCTCCGGGTCCAAACCCTCTACTGTCACTATCTGATTAAGAACTTCCCAAATGAAGAGAACGCCCACATTCAGTCTCACTTCTTTGAACCTCTAATTTAGTTCCTTCACTATGCAGGGCAATATGGGAATCACTTGTTCCAGCGACTAAATATTGGTTCTACAGGACTCTTGGGTACCTTCACATGTGCAACTTGGCCATACTGTAAGTACCTTAAGCCTTGATGCATGCCCTGCTTCGCTGACTGACACCCTCTTCTAGCCCTAGCTGAGAAAGTATTTCTCCAGGCGTTCCATTACTACTTTTGGAAAAAAATGCCTTCTGACAGATGGAGTCTAACAGAGGGTCCAGGAAAATTACTCTCTTGAACAGGAGAACCCTACAATTTAGAAGCATTCCACCATGAAAGCAAAGGCCCGGTCAATCTCCTTACAGAAGATTTCCTGAAAGAGGCAGTCACCTACACATACTTATAGATAAATGCCCTTTGTCCTGCAGTTTGCAATTACTGGAATGAGGCACTTTGACTACAGGTACAATGTTTTTTTTTTTTTTGCAAACCAAAGGACAAGTAGTTAAAGTAAATTGATAGTGGGACACACTGCTTCAAATCTGAGGCCACATCTGTAGTTATGAATAGGAGTGTGAAAATAAACATTGCCCAATTTTAAAGTAAAGTAATCAACAGAACCTGAGTGAAAAGAAGGGCAAATAAGACCTGAAGGGTACACACTTATAAATTTTGGGACCTTTAGGAACATACTAAGATTTGAAAGATCAAGAGGAGGTCTCCAAGGGCACTAGAAAAAGTGCTCAAGTAGAACATTTGTTTTGGTCTTATGTAAGTATTGGTTCTATGACCTCCAGTACTAGAGGGTCATGTAGAATGGAAGATTTACGGTGCCTTTAAAATGTTTTGACTTCGTAAGTATCATTTTTCAAACTATAATTTCTAACTCTAGAAAATTATATACAAGACCAACTTGTCTTGGGTGAATGCCTTCCTCTTTCGAAGGTACTCCATGGGCCTTCTTTCAGTCATGGGTTAGTTGAAGGTATGAAGGAGCCTTGATAAGATGGAAGATAAAAAAAAACACTTGGCAATACCTTCTTGCTTCCTTCCCTCCTGTATGGGATGGGGCCCCACTCTCACTAACCTTCATATGCCCCTATAGAACAAGCTGCAATCATGTTTTTACAAAATAGCCAAATTTGCAGCTGGGATACCTTACCTTACACACTACTGTCATGCCCTCAATGAACTAAACTGGCTAGAATTTCTCCACTACCTTGACTTTGTACAGCTATCTATTGCTCACAAAATAATTTACAAACTTGATCGCTACCCTACCTTAAAATCTATATTAAAGCTCTACACCTCTCCCATAATCTCCTTTGCACAGATAAACAGCTTCTAAATGTATACAAACCTAACAAACCTAACAAAAGATCCTGACACAGCCTCTACTCCGATGCCATTACAAGACTATGGAAAGCCCTACCTCCAAACACCAGTGCCTTAGATTCCTTTAAGACTTACAAACTTAAACTAAAAAATCACTTTCTCAGCTCTCACATATGTCCTTGCGCTTTAACTTAAGTCAGCTGTACTTGATCTCCTCTGACTTCTCTTACCCTGCATACTTTCTCATCACCAACCACGTCCCCATCCCATCCTGGAATTTCTCCTGAACTACTTCAAGTACAACTTCTTATCTTGTTCCACTATTCCTGCTTCTTCTGACAAATCTCTCTCTACATTTTCTCCTCTACCCCTGTCACCTTAACCTCCCTAACCTTCTCACTCTAATGCCCTCCCTAGATCTCTCAGTACTTATGCGCATTTGCCTCCTTACCTCACTTCCTCTCCTTCGGATATCCCTTGCCCTACTTCTGTCTCTATACAATCATTCTCTTCCCTGTACATCACTTTCATTATTTAACTTCTCGTATACACTCAACACAAAACTAATATAATTTATGTCGTTTTTAGAACTAAATCGGCTCCGTCAGTGATGCCCATCTCAAAACTAATTTTAAACTGAACTTCTATAACTTGCTGCAAATGTTACCTATCTTCACAACAAATTGTATTCTGTCCAGAGATATATGTATGCTTATGCCAACTGCAAAAACTACTAATATTTGTATTAGAATCTATATAATATTTAGCTAGAAAGTACAGTTTTGTACCTACCATAAATGTAGATGTCCGAGAGGAATGCATCTGCAGTCCTTACAAATGGGTTGTCCTGTCGTCAGGCAGCCCTTCGGTCGGCTGGATTCCAAAGTCTGGGTCTGGCTTCGGCTGGTGTCGCACTTCACCCGTCATTGCGGCAGTTTTTCGGGTATAAAGGCATCAGCCGACGCCATTTTCCTCAGTGTTTCTTGCCCCAGATGCCAGGTGCCCTCTTGGTAGGCTAAATTTGGATAAATGCCAAAGTTTCCAAATAGTAGAGAGCAAACACACAAAATAAACATGTACATATATACAAACAAATACACCATAATAGATCCCCCCCAAGCTAGCTGAAGATTGGTAAACACCCTAGGAGTACCTCAGAGGAGAAGGAGGGTGGGTAATCCTGACTGCAGATGCATTCCTCTCGGACATCTACATTTATGGTAGGTACAAAACTGTACTATGTCCTTCAAGGATGCATCTGCAGTCCTTACAAATGGGTAGAATACCATAGCTAAACTAGGGGAGGAGGAAATGAGAATAGATTATGGTGTAGTCAGGATCCCTTGTAAAACAGCAGTGGCAAAGCCAGCACGGGATCTAGAGTATAGAGGTAAGTTATAATGCTTGGCAAATGTATGCACGGAGGTCCAAGTAGCAGCCTCTATAATGTCCTTGGTAGCCACTCCTCGTAAGAACGCTGTGGTAGTGGCTGTGGCCCTTGTGGAGTGAGGCCTGATGTTCTCTGGAGTTTTCTTTCCATGGTAGGAGTAACAAACTCTAATGCAATTTCCTATCCATTTGGAGATTGTCTGTTTAGAAATTGGTTTTCCTTCCTTTCCTGTTGCATAAGCTACCAGAAGCTGGTCAGTTTTTCTATTGTTTTTTGTCCTGTCCAGGTAGTAGCGTAATTGCCTGTGTACATCCAAGGTATGCAAGAGCTTTTCTCCCCTGTTCTGTGGGTTGGGAAAGAATGTAGGAAGGTGGATAGCCTGATTTAAGGAGACTCTGGATACCACCTTAGGCATAAATGTAGGATTTGTTCTCATGGACACTATCTTGATGGAAGATCAGGAAGGGTTGCACTGCCATTAGAGCTTGGAGTTCAGAGACCCTTCTTGCTGAAGTTATTGCCAGCAGGAAGGCAGTCTTCCAGGATAAGTATTGCAAGTCTGCTGTAGCTGCTGGCTCGAAAGGAGGCAGAGTCAGCTTTTCTAGCACAAAGTTCAAGTCCCATGCTGGCAATGGAGGTTTCCTGGGAGGTTTTACATTTTTAATTTCCCTCAGAAACTGTCTGAGCAGAGGATGTGAGAAGACAGGAGGATCCAAGCTGTATTGTGCTGAAATAGCTGATGCATGTATCTTGATGGAAGAATAGGACAGGCCTGTATGGTAGAGCTCTGCCAAGTACTCCAGGATGTTGGCTATGTTCACCGGTGACACATCTTGCCCTTTTGCAGCGCTCCAGATGAGATATCTTTTCCATTTTGCTGCATAATTCTTTCTTGTTGAAGGTCTACGAGCCTCCAGGATTATGTCCTTAACCCTTTGGGATAAATGTGGGTTAATTTCTGTCATGTAATGTTCCAGGCAGTTAGCTGCAGAGTTTTTAGGCTTGGATGCAGAATGTTGTAGTTGTTCTGTGTCAGCAGTAATGGGATCAGTGGTAGTTTCCATATTTGTTCCCGAGACATGCTCCTCAGCAATGGGTACCAATGTTGCCTTGGCCAGTCTGGAGCTATCAGAATGATCCTTGGACGGTCCTCTTTGATCTTCAGAAGCACCTTGTGCATCAAAGGAAGTGGTGGGAATGCATATGCTGTCAGGTTCTTCCAACTGAAAGATAGGGAGTCCACCTTCCAAGCAAGTGGGTGGTAAGTCCTTGTGCAGAATCTCTTCAACTGGTGATTGTATGGGGATGCAAACAAGTCTATTTGTGGCAATCCCCATTCTATTGTGATGGCTTTGAAGATGTCCGGGTGCAGCATCCATTCGTGGGCATCTGTTGTAGTTCTGCTTAGTATGTCTGCTAGAATGTTTTCCTTCCCTGGTACATAAATTGCCTGCAACTGAAGGTTGTAACCCAGAGCCACATCCCATAGGTCTAGTGCCAGCCGGCATAGGGGGTATGAGTGTGTGCCTCCCTGTTTGTTGATGTACCACATAACTGTGGTGTTGTCTGTCCTTAACAGCTGGCCTTCGTGAAGAAGAGGTCTGAATGCCTGGATTGCCAATTTTACTGCCATCATTTCTTTTAGATTTATGTGCAGATGTAGCTGGTCTTGAGTCCATAGGCCTTGAATGCACTTGTCCATCATGTGTTCCCCCCAACCGAGGTCTGAGGCATCTGTCATGATAGTTTGCCTTGGTTGACTTTTGCAGAAGGGCAGTCCTGTGTTTGCTTGACAGGCCTGAGCCCACCATAAGAACTCCTGCTTCAGGCATGGGATCATTGGAATTTTGGTTTCCAGGCTGTGCTTGTGCTGAGACCACAAATTCTTTAGGTACCACTGTAGCTTTCTCATATGAAGCCTGGCATGAGGGACCAAAATTATGCAGGATGCCATGAAGCCTAGAGCTTGTAACACTTTCCTTGCAGTTAGATGGCTCTGCTTTGTTAATGCTAAGAAATAGAGAGGAAGTTGCTCTTTCTTTTCTGCAGTTAGGAATGCCATTTGTTTTGATGTGTCCAGTTCTGCACCCAGAAAGGTTATTATTTGGGATGGAATCAGCCTTGACTTTTTTGAATTGACTGTATATCCCAGGGCTTGTAGCGGGTAGATGACTCTTTGTAAGTCTTCTGTTAATTTGCTTTTGTTGTCCGCTTGTATCAGGCAGTCGTCCAGGTAGGGATAGATTTGAATTTCCTGAAGTCTGCAATGAGCGATTACTGATGCCAGGCATTTCGTGAACACTCTGGGCGCAGTAGATAAGCCAAAGGGCAATGCTGAGAATTGATAATGCTCTGATCCTGCAAGAAATCTGAGGTATCTTCTGCAAATTGGTCTTATGGGGACGTGCAGGTATGCCTCCTTGAGATCTAGAGTTACTAGCCAAGACTCCTTGCCCAGCATGGGAAGAAGCTGCTGTAGGGTCAGCATTTTGAATTTTGGAACAATGAGGAATGTGTTCAGAGCGGACAGATCTAGAATAGGCCTCCATTTGTTTTCTTTTCTTGGTACCAGGAAGAGCCTGGAGTAAAATCCCTTCCCTTGCTCCATAGATGGTACCTTTTCCACAGCCCGCATTCTTAGTAATTGAGATATTTGTTTTAGAGCTTCTGTCCTTTGAGAAGGTGGTAGGTTTGGCATTCCTTTCTTTCCTGGTAATGTATGGAAATGAAACCTGTAACCTTTGTCTATAGTCTGCAAAATCCATTTTTCTCTTGTAATGCAGTGCCAGTTTCTTGAAAATAATGTTATCTTTCCGCCTAAGGGTGCTTCTAGTTGTTCCCTGGAAGGCGGTGTCACCGCCAATTCACTGTGCTTGAGCTGTTGTAGTGGTGGTGGCTGTATCCGTGCCTCGTTGGTTGTTACCCTGCCACTGGCGACCCCTGTAGGCACCCCTGGATTGGTTTCTGCCTCTAGAGCGCCTATTCCTGCCTCTTTGTGCCTTAGGAGTCTGGAAAGGACCAATTCTTGGAGGGCCAATTCCTGCTAAACCTTGGAGGTTGAACTTGTAAAAAATCTTTTACTGTTTGCACAGATTTTGCTTTCTCTTCCATCTTTTTCAGAACCTGCTGTGCGGGGGCACCAAATAAATTGTCCTTGTCCATAGGTGCATCCAAATGCTTAGATTTGACATGGTCTGGTAATGCCTGCTCTTTCAACCATGCATGCCTCCTGATAACTGTGCCAGTCATGGCTGATCTAAAGGAAGCCTCCAGTGCATCATAGCCACATTTTAAAGAATGGTTACTAACCTGCTGTATGTTATGTAACATTTCTTGAACATACTTATCTAAAGATTCTTCAGAGGACAGTTTTTTAGTCAACTGGTCTAGCATAAACTCTTGATATTGAATCATATGAAATTGGCAGTTCAAAGCTCTAGCTGACAAAGTGGCAGAGGTGTAAACTTTTTTACCCCATCTCTCTAAGGACCTGGATTCCCTTTCAGAGGGGAGGGGATTTTTAGAAGTAGTAGCTGCTACAGCTTTAGGGCCCTGGGAGATAGTCTCTGGATCTGCAAAAGGGGCCTTATATAAGTGGTGATGAGTGTCCGGGACCCTGTAGTACCTATCAGGTTTAGCAGGAGCCGGAGGTAAAGTATCAGGAGTAGTACAAGCATCATTAAATGCATCATCAACAACAGATAGAACTGGAGGAATAGCTAAGGGCCTATGCTGTGGTAAGTGTAGAAAGGTCCTAAGCCTTTTTTTAGAGTCTGAGAAATCTTGGCCCTGCCACTGAAATTGTTCCCTCATAGCATGCAAGGTTTCCCCAAAGGAAAATTCCTCAGGAGGAGAGGCTGAAGGGATGGACTCCTCAGCATCAGAGTCTTCGTAAGGAGAATAAGAAGCCTCAGGAGGGTCTGTATGATCTGAATCATCAGAAGAATCATCTGTGGCTAGTGGTTCAGGGGGCTCTGCTCTAGGCCTCTTTTCTGGAGGAGGGAGAGAGGCCCTATCTGGATGAGGCTGGGATCCACGAATTAAAGTGATGAGATCCTGTGCCAAAGAAAGCATATGGGAACTGGTGCTGGGCCTGTGAGAGGGGGGCTTGGCAGGCACAGGTTTGGAAGTTTTGGCTGCTTTAGCCCTGGCAAAGGCCTTAATAGACATAGCTGGAGGAGGCCTAGCAGCTCCACGTGCAGGGGTAGAAATATCAAGTGGAATGGTGTCTGATAAATCCTGTGAAATCGCAACAGAAGGCTGGATTTCAGAAGCCGTTTCTACCAGTACAGAAGAGGCCTCGGTAGAAGGCAAGTTTTCTGCTGAAGAAAGAACCGCTTGCTCGGCTTTGGCCGAAACAGAGACACTCGTGAATTGCTTAACCGCGGTTTCAGCCGAAACCGCGGACCGCGAGTGTCGGTCCTTTTCTTTGCGTTTCTTGGTTATTTGCGTAGTCGGAGGGTCCGACGGCATAATGTAGGCAAAATAGGAGCCGAAAATCTGTTCAGCAAAATCCGAGCGACGTCTAAGCGTCCGTCGGTTAAAAGAAGCACAGGCTAGACAAGCTGCTACGTCGTGGTCTGGGCCTAAGCAATGTATGCAATAGGAGTGGAAATCTTTGAGGTATTTGTTTCCCACAAGATAAACAATTATTAACTTTCTCTGACATCGGCTGAGGAAGGAAAGAGTCCCCAACGGGGTACTTAGCTTTATAGAAGTCTTCGAAGTAGTATTCGGAAGTAGTAATCTCTGGATCTGACCGACCGGCACTTGCGAACAGCTTCTGCTTCGGGCGCCACGCGGCAAGAAAGACTGAGGAAAATGGCGTCGGCTGATGCCTTTATACCCGAAAAACTGCCGCAATGACGTCGGGTGAAGTGCGACACCAGCCGAAGCCGGACCCAGACTTTGGAATCCGGCCGACCGAAGGGCTGCCTGACGACAGGACAACCCATTTGTAAGGACTGCAGATGCATCCTTGAAGGACATCTGTTAAATCCTTTATGTCTGCTTTGTTTTTGGAGCTCTTCTCCCTGGGCCTCTTCTGAAAATGGGTTCCTGACCCAGCTGGACTTCTCTGGTCACCAAATGTCAATAAATAAATAATGTCCTTAAAATCACAGTTACTCCCCGACGACTGAAGAGGAATGGGGTTCACCAGGGTTTTCCTTATGTTCTCTCCTCTTTCTTGTACTGGGCCTTATTGTTCTGTTGCTGGCTTGCCTTTATCCTGCCTACCACAGTAAGCACTTCGTTTATGGGGGTAGTTCTGTCATACCTTGGCATGGTTGGTAAATAATCTGTTTAACACCCTGCATGACTTTCCCCTTTCCTCTATTTTCCTGAACACTTCACTGTACGTTTCCCAAATAACAGCTCCTTGTTTAAGGCTGCACAGAGAAGCTGTGCTTTAACATCCTCTAGCAGAGGATAACAGCCTCACCCAGACATGTCTTTTAATTACAGAACTGGTAGCTGCTGGCCTGGATACTGCATTCACAGCAATCTACATTTAGCACAGTATTTAGCTACGTGACTGGCTGTCTGGACAAGCTTCGGCAGTTTTGTATTCAGATCTCCATCAGACACCTCCCTTAGATTTCTCTTAGTTGGTATGGGAATACTATTTGATACTTGGTCATGCAAGTCTGACAACTAATGGCCCTAAACCGCTTATCTAGCACTTGGATTTCTTTATCGTTTTGGACAATATTGGGACCAGGAACCAATTATAGGTTCATAGGTGTATATGAAGCTAATGATCACTGGAGTCCTTATAAGCCTACCCAAGCATCTCAACTGTATCCCACAAGTTTATATGTCTTAGAGGTTATTTTAAGGGGTAAATGTAAGCTAGGGCAAGACATACGACTACCTCTGTCTAATAGAGACATAGCTGCCAGACCTGAGGTGCACTACCGATTTCCCATCCACTACTGCAGGTTTCTCTTGAATAGGGTTAGGCAGAAGCTCTGCTTCATATGGACGGGAAGCCTGTACCAGAGAAGGGGAATTCTCCTGAGCCACACACCTGTCCTTCCAACGTGTCTTCCCCATGCCATAAGCAAAGTTTAAATCCCTACATCGAGGACCACTTCTCTAAATCTACGGCCACAACAGCTGCATCTACCACAGAATTCTTATAAAGGTACTTGTGGGATTATTGGACCCTAAAAATTCTGACATCTTAGGAGCAGGTGGTTGGGTGATTGGTTCCTAGGAGGCAAGAAAGAAGACATCCCACAGAACTCCCAAAAGGTGTCGAAGCGTGTCTTTTGGGCCTTGCATGCTTCCTGCCCTTCCCATTGGGAATGTCCTTCACTCCCAGAATCCCTTTAAATGGGAATGCTCCTTCACTCCCAGAATCCCTTTAAATGGGAATGCTCCTTCACTCCCAGAATCCCTTTAAATGAACTCTCTTATAGGTTCATAGGTATATTCCAGGCTAATGACCACCAGGCCCAGGTATATTCTAGGCTAATGACCACCAGGCCCAGGTATATTCCAGGCTAATGACCACCAGGCCCAGGTATATTCTAGGCTAATGACCACCAGGCCCAAGTATATTCTAGGCTAATGACCACCAGGCCCAGGTATATTCCAGGCTAATGACCACCAGGCCCAGGTATATTCTAGGCTAACCACCAGGCCCAGGTATATTCTAGGCTAATGACCACCAGGCCCAGGTATATTCCAGGCTAATGACCACCAGGCCCAGGTATATTCTAGGCTAATGACCGCCAGGCCCAGGTATATTCTAGGCTAATGACCGCCAGGCCCTTTATAAGCCTAGCCATGCAACCCAACCCAAACGAAACACGTCCCTATGTATCATGGGCATTTACTATGAGGAGTATGCTAGTTAGGAAGTTTCTTGAGGTTATGTATGGGGAGTACGTTAGTTTGAGCATTACTGTGTGCTTCTGTCTATCAGAGACATGGGGGCCAGACCCGGGGTGAATTTCCAATTTTCCATCCATTAGTCAAGGTTACTCTTGAACAGAGTTAGGGCTGGACTCTGCTTCACATGGATGGGGAGCCTGTTCCAGAGCCTGGGGATCCTCTGCAACATATCTATCTGCCATGGGTGGGTGGCCTGTTCCAGAGCATGGAGATAGTACAGTTGTGTACACTTACCATAAATGTAGATGTTCGGGTGTATTCAGTGTTGCAGTCATCACTTGAGGTTATCCCTACTGGGTAGCCCTCGGTCGGCCCAAATACCAGAGTCAAGCTTTTCCCCTGCGCCAGCTACTGTCACCTATTGACTGATGTGAGGTCGTCAGTGGTATAAAGGAGAGCAGCCAGTGTCATTACATCAGTTTTTCTTGCCCTTACCTGTAGGAGCCCCTTGAAGGAAATGTTATAAAGAGCCCCTGGTGACTCAAGGCCACAAGAATGACAGTTACCTCCAAAAAGGATAAGATTAAGGGGGAAGGTGGAGTGAAAATAGGGCTGCAACAGCGACGACACTCGAACATCTACATTCATGGTAAGTGTACAAAACTAATAGGGCTGCAACAGCGACGACACTTGAACATCTACATTCATGGTAAGTGTACAAAACTAATAGGGCTGCAACAGCGATGACACTCGAACATCTACATTCATGGTAAGTGTACAAAACTAATAGGGCTGCAACAGCGACGACACTCGAACATCTACATTCATGGTAAGTGTACAAAACTAATAGGGCTGCAACAGCGACGACACTCGTACATCTACATTCATGGTAAGTGTACAAAACTAATAGGGCTGCAACAGCGACACTCGTACATCTACATTCATGGTAAGTGTACAAAACTAATAGGGCTGCAACAGCGACGACACTCGAACATCTACATTCATGGTAAGTGTACAAAACTAATAGGGCTGCAACAGCGACGACACTCGTACATCTACATTCATGGTAAGTGTACAAAACTAATAGGGCTGCAACAGCGACGACACTCGTACATCTACATTCATGGTAAGTGTAAAAAACTAATAGGGCTGCAACAGCGACGACACTCGTACATCTACATTCATGGTAAGTGTACACAACTGGACTATGTTCTTCGTGTTTCACTGTTGCACTCATCACTTCTGGGAGGATTCCCAAAGCTGAGGAAGGGGAGGCTGGAAGCATGAAATTCATAGGACTGAGCTAGCACACCTTGCAGGACTGCAGAGGCAAAGCCTGCCCGAGCCCTGGAGAACAGAGGCAGGTGGTAGGGTTTGGAGAAGGTGTGGGCCGAAGTCCAAGTGGCAGCTTCCAGGATGTCCCTGGTGAGTACTCCTGTAAGGAAGGCAGTGGAAGTAGAGGCTGCCCTAGTGGAATGTGTTCTGATAGATTTAGGAGGAGCTTTTCCATGAAAAGTGTAGCAGAATTGTATGCAGTGAGATAGCCATTTTGAAATGGTCTGTTTGGAGATCAGCTTCCCCTCTTTCCCTGGGGCAAAGCCAACCAACAGTTGATCCATCTTCCTAATGGACTTTGTTCTATCCAGGTAGTAGCTTAACTGCCTGTGCACATCTAGTGTGTGCAGAATTCTCTGCCCTTTATTCTCAGGGTTAGGAAAATAGGTGGGGAGATGTACAGCCTGGTTTAGGGTCACATCTGATACTACCTTTGGCATGAATGAGGGATTAGTCCTGAGAGACACCCTGTCTGCATGGAAGATAATGAAGGGTTCAGTGGCCATGAGTGCTTGACGTTCTGACACCCTCCTAGCTGAAGTAATAGCCAAGAGGAAGGCAGTCTTCCAGGAAAGGTGTTTTATGTCTGCTGATGCTGCTGGTTCGGTTCACAAAGAGGCAATGTGAGTTTTTCTAAGAGATAGTTCAGGTCCCAGGCTGGAGTGGGTGCCCTTCTAGGGGGCCTAATGCTCTGGTTTTTGAATATAATGGAAGGTGGTAGTGCTTGGTGAAGGTGTGCACTGAACTCCAAGTAGCTGCCTCCAGAATGTCCTTGGTTGGAACCCCTCTGAGAAAGGCTGCTGAGGTTGCTGTAGCCCTGGTGGAATGGGACCTAATATTAACAGGCACTGCTTTCCCATGGTACGAGTAGCAAAAGCGGATACAATGTGCTATCCATTTGGAGATGGTATGTTTTGAAATAGCCTTTCCTTGTGAGCTTGTAGCATAGGATAGAAAGAGTTGGTCAGTTTTTTCTGAAGGTCTTTGTTTTATCCAAATAGTAACATAGCTGTCTGTGAATGTCCAAAGAGTGAAGGAGTCTTTCTCCTTTATTCTGGGGGTTTGGATAAAAGGTGGGTAAATGAATGGTCTGATTCAAAGCCACACTGGATACTACCTTTGGCATAAAGGTAGGGTTAGTTCGCAAAGAGACTCTGTCCTGATGGAAAATGATGAAAGGTTCCACTGCCATAAGTGCCTGTAGTTCTGAGACCCTGCGCGCTGAGGTGATAGCCAGCAACAGAGCTGTTTTCTATGACAAGTATTGTAGTTCTGCTGAGAAAGCTGGTTCGAAAGGAGGCAGTGTTAATTTTTCTAAAACGAAGTTCAGGTCCCAAGCTGGCATTGGGGGTTTTCTGGGGGGTCTTATATTCTTAGCCCCTCTGAGAAACTGCCTTAGTAAAGGGTGTGGGAATAAGGGAGGGTCCGTATTATATTGAGCTGAAATGGCTGAAGCATGGATCTTAATGGATGAGAAAGAAAGGCCTTTGTGTAGCATCTCAGTTAAATATTGCAGTATTTGAGGAATGTTTGGTATCCAAGGATTTTGGCCTTTAGCCTGGTTCCATGCACAAAATCTTTTCCATTTGTCTGAGTAAGTTTTTCTGGTGCTGGGCCTCCTGGCCTCCAAAATGACATTCAGGACGTCCTTTGAGAGAAGTGTTGATTGATAATTCAAGGTATACTCCATGCAGCTAAATTTAAAGTCCTGAGCTGACTGTGAAGGATCTGAGAGTTTTGCTGAGTCAATAGAAGTGGGAATTGAGGTAAGATCCATGGAGGGCTGTGAGTCACGGTCCTTAGTAATGGGTACCAGTGCTGATGTGGCCAGTCCAGAGCAATGAGGATCATTTGTGGTCTGTCTGATCTGACTTTCAGTAATACCTTGGTCAAGAGAGGTAGTGGTGGGAAGGCATAGACTGTCAATGCTGTCCAACTGAATGATAGGGCGTCCACTTTCCAGGCTAGGGAATGATAAGTCCTTGTGCAAAATTTCTGTAGTTGGCAATTGTTGGGGGAGGCAAATAGATCTATGTCTGGGCATCCCCACCTTTGAGTTATCATTGAAAATACTTGTGGGTGTAGTCTCCACTCGTGAGAATCTGCCAAATTTCTGCTTAATTCATCTGCCAATATGTTTTCCTTTCCTGGCAGGAATTGTGCTTGCAGTTGTACTTGATAAGTCAATACTGTGTTCCACAAGGTCATTGCCTGTCTGCATAAAGGGTAGGAGTGTGTTCCTCCCTGTTTGTTTATGTACCACATAACTGTGGTGTTGTCTGTCCTTAGTAGTAGTTGTCCTGGATGCAAGAGGTCCTTGAAGGCTGTCAGTGCATTTTGCACAGCTAGCATCTCCTTTTGGTTGATGTGTAGATGCATTTGTCTTGCAGACCATTTGCCCTGTATGCACTGTCCTGCCATGTGTGCTCCCCAGGCGTAGTCTGAAGAATCTGTTGTCATACTTTGGTTTGCTGGAGGTAAGACAAAAGGAAGACCCTTGTTTATTTGACATGCTTGAGCCCACCATAGGAACTTTTTTTGAAGGCAGGGAATGAGAGGCATACTTGTTTCGAGGCTGTGCCTGTGTTGCGTCCATACACTTTTCAGGTACCATTGTAATTTCCTCATATGCAGCTTTGCATGTGGAATTAGTTGAATGCAGGATGCCATGAACCCCAATGCCTGCAGGATTTTCCTTGCAGTGAGCTGGGTAAAAGTTGCCATTGAAGTATTGAGTCGGTTGTTTTCATTTGTCTGGCATGAGATAAGCCATCTGGGCCGTTGTATTTAAGCTGGCACCCAGGAATATTATGTCTTGTGAGGGTATTAGCTTTGACTTCTTTTTGTTTACTGTGTACCCTAGGCAACTTAGCAGCTTTGTTACAAATGCCAGATGCTGTAATAGAATGGCATTGTTGTCCGCTTGGATCAGGCAGTCGTCCAGATATGGATAAATTTGTATTCCTCATTGTCTGCAGTATACAATTACTGATGCCAGGCATTTTGTAAATACTCTGGGCACAGTAGATAAGCCAAAGGGCAATGCAGAGAATTGATAATGCGTTGTACCTGCCAAAACTCTGAGGTATCTTCTGCAATCTTGTCTGATAGGGACATGCAGGTATGCCTCTTTGAGGTCCAACATTACCAGCCAAGACTCCTTGCCCAGCATGGGAAGAAGCTGCTGTAGTGTGAGCATTTTGAATTTGGGTACCTCCAGGTTTGTGTTTAGAATTGAGAGGTCTAAAATGGGTCTCCAGGCTTTGTCCTTTCTTGGTACTAGAAATAGTCTTGAGTAAAAACCTTGACTTGCTCCTTTGTAGGTACCTTTTGAATTGCTTTCATAGCCATGAGAGCTGAAATTTGCATTTGTGCCTCTGCCCATTGGTTTGGAGGCAGATTTGGCATGCCTCTCATCCGTGGTAAAGTGTGAAAATGAAATCTGTATCCTCGGGTAATAATATCCAGAACCCATTTGTCCTTTGTTATGATGCGCCAATTTTGTGGAAATAGAGCCAGTTTCCCTCCCAAAGGTGCTGCCAGGGCAATTTTGCTTGGCAGGCGAAGAGGGAAGTCATTGTGTTTGTTTCCTGAAAGGTTGAGATCTTTCGTCTCCACCTCTTTGAGTTGCTGTATGCCATTGTCTAGGCCTGAAAGAACCTTGTGGCTGGCCTCTGCCCCTTGGGCGTCTGTACCTACCCCTTTGGGGTCTGTCTGATGCAGGAAAGGACCATTTTTTTGATGGCCAGTTTCTGCTGAAACGAGGAGGTTGTACCTGTAAAAAATCTTTAACTGTCTGCATAGATTTTGCCTTTTCTTCCATTTTCTTTAAAACTTTCTCTGTTCTGACACCTAATAACACATCTTTCTGCAATGGAGCATCCAATAACTTTGCTTTGACATGTTCTGGTAAGGCTTGCTCTTTTAGCCAAGCATGTCTACGTATTACAGATCCTGTGACAGCTGCTCTACATGAGGCTTCCAATTAATCAAAACCACACTAAGGTATGCTTTCCCACCTGTTCTGCTGCATGCAGCAAATCCTGCATCTCTTTGAAATCAGGTTGATCTGTCTGAGGGATCATTTTCTGCTTGAACTGTGTAATCAAGTACTGCTGGTATTTTAGCATGTGGAATTGGCAGTTTAAGGCCCTCATGGCCAAAGTGGCAGACGTATACACTTTCTTTCCCCATCTTTCTAATGCTCTGGAATCTCTTTCAGAAGGTAGTGGATTCTTAGCAGTGGAGGCCTTAACCCCTTTGGGACCCTGGGAAATGGTTTTGGGGTCTGCAACAGGGCTTTTATATAGAAACTTATGAGAATCAGGAACTCGGTAGTATCTGTCTGGTTTAGCTGGTGCAGGAGGTAAGGAATCTGGGTTTAGACTAGATTCGGTGTAAACATCATCCGAAATGTCTAAAACTGGAGGAATTGCAAGGGGTCTACGCTGTGGAAGAAGAAGAAACTCACGGAGTCTTTTCTTAGAGTCAGAGTAATCTTGGCCTTCCCAGTGGAAGTGTTCCCTTATGGTGTGTAAAGTTTCCCCAAAAGAGTAGTCTTCGGGGGGGGGGGACAGAGGGAATGGACTCTTCAGAATCTGAGTCTTCATAAGGAGGGAAGGAATAATCCTGGTCCTCAGAGTTAGCTGAGGAAATGGATGCTTCGTCAGAGGAAGGATAATCTTCCTCCAGTCTAGGCCTTTTGTCAGGAGGGGGTTGTGAACCCCTGATAAGGGGAATTAAATCCTCAGCCATCTTAAGCATCTGTTTTTTAGGCATAGGGGCCTATGGGGGGGGGGGGTCTGCGGACCCGGTTTCCTAACTTTTAAGGGGGCTTTAAGTTTAGCATAAGACTTAATAGAGATAGAGGTCGGTTTGAGGACACCTTCAGAAACCGAAGGCCTGTCCAAAATTTCAGGATCACCGTCAGGGTTGGCGTCCGAGGGTTGAGATGGAACCAGCTCCTGAGGCCCAGCTGATTCGGTCTGGGAGGCCATCAGAATTTCTAAATCAGCGGTAGTCAGGGGCTGCGTAGGCGCCTCGCTGAAAACCGGAGAACCGACGGAAGGCCTTGCTGATGCCTCGGTATTTGGTCTTGGCCTTGGTTGCTTGTCCTTATCCTTGCGTTTTTTAATCATTGCTGATGTCGGTTGCTCCGACAACATGCTATAGTTAAATTTTCTGCCAAAATAATGTTGGGCGAAATCTGCCCGACGCTTGATTGTACGTTTGTTGAACCTAGCACAAAACCGACAACCAGAGACGTCGTGGTCTGGGCCTAGGCAAGGAATACAGTAAGACTGAAAATCCTTATGAGGTATTTGCTTCCCAGAAGAAATACAATTATTAACTTTGTCTGACATCGGTCTGAGGCAAGAAAAGTTTCCCCAATGGGGTACTTAGCTTTAGAGAAGACTTTGGGCTGAAATTAGATTCGAAAATCTCAGGAGCTAGCCGACCGGCACTTGCGAACTGCTTCTGCTTCGGGCACCGCGCGGCAAGAAAGACTGGGAAAAATGGCATCGGCTGCCTCTTATCCCCCTGTCGCACTGACGTCAGGGAAGAAGCGATGACAACCGACGCCGGACCAAGACTTTGGGATTCGGCCGACTGCGAGACCGCCTGACGGCAGGATAACCCTAGTGTGATGACTGCAGCAGTATAACATGATGAACATCTATGGGTTATCCCCAGTCCCTGGGGGATAAGCCATGCAGAAAGTTTGAGTGTGCTCAGGCTTGGATGCAGAATCTCCCCTCTGGCTTGTGTCAGGAGGTCTGCAATTAAAGGCAGGGGTCTGTACGTCTCCTTGATCAGGCTGAGCAGCAAAGGGGTACCAATGTTGCCTGGGCCAATCTGATGCTATAAAGATGGCTTCTGGTCTTTCCTGCCTTATTTTGAGCAGTACCCTTGGGAGTAAGTGTGGGAGGACACATAAATGAAGAGATTGGATGCTATCTCATTCCAATGGACCACTTTCCAAGCAAGAGGGTGGAACTCCCTGGTGCAGAATTTTTGCAGCTGATTGTTGCATTGTGAGGCAAAGAGGTCCACCTCTGGTGTCCCCCAGGCCTGGGTGATTTGGAGGAATGTCCCCTTTTGGAGTTTCCACTCATGAGGGTCTAAGTAGTTTCTGCTTAGATGGTCTGCTAGGGTGTTGTTTACTCCTGGGATATACTGGGCTATCAGGTGTAGGCCCAAGTAGGAGGCTGTCTGCCAGAGGCTCATGACTAGTCGGCAGAGAGGGTAGGAGTGTGTCCCCCCTGCTTGTTGATATACCACATGTCTGTAGTATTGTCTGTTTTTATGAGGAAGACTCCTGGTTTTACGTAGTCCTGGAAGGATGTGATAGCCTTGTGAGCTGCCACCATTTCCTTTAGGGTTGATGTGCCAGTGAAGATGCCTAAGGTCCCAAGAGCCTTGGGTGCACTGGGTGTCTAAATGAGCACCTCAAGCTAGGTCTGAGGTGTCTGTGATGATAGTCTGGCCTTGAGGAAGGTAGGTGAAGTGAAGGCCCTTGTTCTGATTGCAGGCCTCTGCCCACCAAAGAAACTCATTCCTTATACATGGAATGAGGGGGAGAGTGGTCTCCACAGACTGAATGTTGGCACCAAAGGTTCTTTAGGTACCACTGGAGTTTCCTCATCAGAATGCAGGATGACATGTAACCCAGTGCTTGCAGAATTTTCCTTGCTGTGAGTTTTTTTCTAAGAGCTAACAGAGAAGTAATTTGGCAGAAAGCATGATTTGTCTGGTGGCAATACAGCTGTTTGGGAAGCTGTGCCCAGGAAGGTGATCCGCCTAGGGGGGGGGGGTTAGGTTTGATTTTTTTCCTGTTGATAGTAAACCCTAGAGAGGTTAGGGCTGTTTGTACAAAGAGCAGATCCTGTAGTAACTTATCTTTGTTGTCAGCCTGGATTAGGCAGTCGTCCAGATAAGGGTAAATCTGGATGTTTTGCTGTCTGCAGAAAGCAACCACTGGGGCCAGGTATTTTGTGAAGACCCTGGGAGCTGTAGATAAGCCAAAGGGTAGGGCAGAGAACTGAAAGTGTTGTGAACCTGCTCTGAAGTGTAGGTAATTTCTGCAAGACTCCCTTATGGGTATATTAAGGTAGACATCCTTTAGGTCTTGGGTGGCTAGCCATGCATTTTTGCTCAGAATTGGTAAAGGTTTTTGAAGAGTTAGCATTTTGAATTTTGGGACCTCTAGGAAGGTGTTTAGAGTGGACAGGTCGAGGATGGGTCGCCAAGTGCCTTCTCTTCTTGGCACTAGGAACAGTCTGGAGTAAAAACCTTTTCCTGCTTGCTCCTGTGGCACAGGCTCCACTGCCCCTTGAGCATGGAGTATGTGCACTTATTTAATGCTTCTGCCCACTGATTTGGAGGTAGATTTTGGTAACCTGTTAACGCTGGGACTTGGTGGAAGGTAAATTTCTAGCCCTGAAAAATGATTGTTAATATTTTTTATTTTAATTTTTTATTTTACATTTGTTGACCGGGATAGTCCGACTGGATGCATGTCCATTTTCAGCAGAGGCCCGGGGAGAAAAGCTCCAAGGGTAAGGAGATACAGCATTACATAATACCAGCATTACATATTACAAACAGACTATTCACAGAGATTACATAAGAAAGAAAGTTAAACAAGTTCCACAGGTTACAGTTAATCCTGAGCACAAGTCAGGATTAAATTAAATTACACAGTAAACTGGTTAACAGGTTTTTACACATTCTAGAGAGAGTTAGCCAGGCTTGATACATTGACATAGCCAGTTAAGTGACAAATGTTGTCTGAGTCTAGTTTTAAATTGACCTAAGGTGGAAAGTAAGGTAATATCAGCTGGAAGAGAGTTCCAGGATCTACTTACACAGTTTGCAAAGAGAGAATCACCGGCTGTGTTATTAATTTTGCTAGTCTGACTTAGTAGTTTGTTAGAGGATCGAAGCGGTCTAGGATTGTTATAGGGGGTGATAATATTTTTAAGTGCAGGAGTACTGTCCGGATTATAGACGATTTTAAAGGCCATAATCAGTTGGTTATACAATTTTATTGTAAAGGGATAATCTTCTCCTAACCTCTGATGGGAGGGGGAGTGGGAGGCATTGCATGTTCTTAAAGTAGTGAGTGGGCTTGGAACTCCCTGCTGTGGGAGTGGTGGAGGGCCACTGCTTAGTCCTTTGCTGGCTTTGGTTTTGTGGTCCAACTGGCCTGTCGCTGCAAGGCCTCCCTTGAGCCTGTCTGTTGGGGACTGGGAAAGGTCAGTGCTTAGACGGAAAGTTTCTGCTGAATCTGGGAGTTTGAACTTGGAGAAGTCTTAAACTGTTTGCATAGATTTAGCTTTATCCTCCATCTTTTTGATGACTTCCTCTGATTTTGATCCAAACAAGCGGTCTTTATCCAGGGGAGCATCAAGTAGTTTTGATTTTACATGATCAGGCAGTGGCTGTTTTTAGCCATGCCTGCCTCCTAATGACTAAACCTGCCACAGTGAGCCTATATGAGGCGTCTAGGGCATCGAATCCACAGTGCAGGGAGTGTTTAGCTACTTGAGAAGTAAAGTGCAGAAGATCTGCTAACTCTTTGCAAGTATTAGTGCCAGGTAAAGTTTTCTGTTTCATAAGTTCCAAGGTGTGCTGTTGATATTTTAGCATATGGAACTGGCAGTTAAGAGCTCTAATAGCTAAGGTTGTGGAGGTGTGCACTTTCTTACCCCATCTGTCCAGAACTCGAGGCCTTGTTAGAGGGAATTGGGTTTTTAGATGAGCTAGCCTTGGCCCCTGTGTGATGACCTCTGGGTCTGCTGCAAGGTTTTTAAACGTACTTGTGAATCAGGCACCCTGTAGTACCAGTTAGGTTTTCTAGGAGCGGGGGGTAGGGCATCAGGGGCGAGGCTAGATTCACTGAAAACATCATCCACCACGTCCAAAACAGGAGGGATGGCCAAAGGACCACGCTGAGGAAGATCTAGAAATGCCAAGGGACCACGCTGAGGAAGATCTAGAAATGCCAAGGGACCACGCTGAGGAAGATCTAGAAATGCCAAGGGACCACGCTGAGGAAGATCTAGAAATGCCAAGGGACCACGCTGAGGAAGACCTAGAAATTCTCTTAGTCTTTTCTTAGATGGACAATAATCTTGGGCTTCCAGTGGAAATGCTCTCAGAGTGTGCAGGGTTTCCCCAAATGAAATATCCTTGGTGGGGGGGGGGGGGCAGAAGGAATAGATTCCTCTGTATCAGAATCCTCAAAGGAGGTGAGTGGTTGTTCCTCATCTGAATCCAGGTAGTCTGAAATTTCAGAATCTAGCTCTGTGTGAACTTCAGGGGAAGTATCCCTCTTTCTACCCCTGATGAAAGTGATGAGGTCCTCCTCCATTTTCAGTAACTGTGTCTGAGGCGGTGGAGGAGGAGTAAGATGGCGACTAGAGACAGTCTTCTTTGGGGTGGTCTTGCTTTTAGACCTTAGTAAATCTGTTGATTGTTGGGATGCGGTAGTCAGAGGTGAAGATGGCAGTTTTTGCCTTGAATTGGTTGCGCGAAGAACCTCCTCAGAAGCCGGTGCCTGTGTAGCAGCTTCAGACCCAAGTGAAGCAAAGACAACCGAGGTTTCAGATGAAGCATCCCCCGGTGACATACTGGACTCCGAAAGGGTCTCAGTAGAAGCCGGCAAAGGAAATGGGTCGGGCATCATGGGCTGCGAATGTGCCTCACTGAATTCCTGAGAACTGACTACTTGCTTCTGGGATGGGTCGTGTCAAGGCTGAAGTTGGTGTGGTGTGTCCCTTCCAGAAATGGATCGGGCATCACAGGCTGCGAATATGCCTCACTAAATTCCTGAGAATGGACTACTTGCTTCTAGGACGGGTCGTGTCAAGGCTGAAGTTGGTGTGGTGTGTCCCTTCCGGAAATGGGTCGGGCATCACGGGCTGTGAATGTGCCTCACAATTCTTGAGAACGGACTACTTGCTTCTGGGACGGGTCGTGTCAAGGCTGAAGTTGGTGTGGTCTGCCCCTTCCTTTATCTTTTCCTTTTTTGGGAATATCCACACACTGCTGACGGATGCCATTTTGTAATGAGAGGAACTACTTCGGAAATGCCTGGCTACAAATTCAGCTCTACGGTGAATAGTCCTAGAATTGAAAAGTGCACAGAACCGACAACAGGGGACGTCGTGGTCTGGGCCTAGACAAGTAACGCACAAGGTATAGAAGTCTCGGCGTGGTATTTGTTTTCCACAGCGGAGACAATTATTTACTTTTTTGGACATCAATAGGGTACTTGGCTTCAGTCGTTTTCAGATTCAACTTCCACTCTGGCAATGACCGACTGGCACACACACAAACTGCTTTTGCTTCGGGTTCCATGGCAAGAAAGACTGATGTAATGGCGCTGGCTGCTCTCCTTTATACCACTGATGACCTGATGTCAGTCCACAGCCGGCGCAGGGGAAAAGCTTGACTCTGGTATTCGGGCAGACCGAGGGCTACCCAGCAAGGATAACACTCAAGTGATGACTGCAACAGTGAAACACGAAGAACATCCTCCGTGACACACATCTGTCTCACCATGGATGGGGGGGCCTGTTACAGAGCATGGAGATCCTGTGTGAAACATCTCTGTCTGCCGTGGATAGCCTGTTCCAGAGTCTGGGGATCCTCTGCGACACATAGTTGTCACACCAATATGTCTTATTTATGTCACAAGGAAAAGTTAATTCCTTTTAACTGATGCTGTTTGTTTTGTGGATGCACAGAATGTCCATCAGGACACTATGTATGCCAGTCACAGTTCACCTATCAAGTAACCCGTCAAAGATTGTTTTGTGGATGCACAAAAGGTCCATCAGGACACTGTGTATGCCAGTCACAGCTCATCTCTCAGTAACCTGTCGAAGAGGGAGTATAAAGACTGGGCTTTGGGGAAATCGGTACAGGACAACGCATTTATACCCTGTGTTTTCCTAGGACAATGTGTTTATACCCTGCGTTTTCCTAGGACAACGCATTTATACCCTGTGTTTTCCTAGGACAATGTGTTTATACCCCGTGTTTTCCTAGGACAATGTGTTTATACCCCGTGTTTTCCTAGGACAATGTGTTTATACCCTGTGTTTTCCTAGGACAACGTGTTTATACCCTGTGTTTTCCTAGGACAACGTGTTTATACCCTGTGTTTTCCTAGGACAATGTGTTTATACCCTGTGTTTTCCTAGGACAATGTGTT
Source organism: Protopterus annectens (assembly GCF_019279795.1). Lineage (NCBI taxonomy): Eukaryota > Metazoa > Chordata > Ceratodontiformes > Protopteridae > Protopterus > Protopterus annectens. The sequence continues at coordinate 869,388,954 of NC_056750.1, read as the reverse complement.
TATACCCTGTGTTTTCCTAGGACAACGTGTTTATACCCTGTGTTTTCCTAGGACAACGTGTTTATACCCTGTGTTTTCCTAGGACAATGTGTTTATACCCTGTGTTTTCCTAGGACAACGTGTTTATACCCTGTGTTTTCCTAGGACAATGTGTTTATACCCCGTGTTTTCCTAGGACAATGTGTTTATACCCTGTGTTTTCCTAGGACAACGTGTTTATACCCTGTGTTTTCCTAGGACAACGTGTTTATACCCTGTGTTTTCCTAGGACAATGTGTTTATACCCTGTGTTTTCCTAGGACAATGTGTTTAACCCTGTGCTTCCCTAGTAGGGAACCTTTGTGGGAGTTCGAACTATTACATATGTCTGGTCAGGTACATTCCGAAGGGGATATTATATTTAATAATGCTTCTGCATAGAGCCAAATAATGTGGCACTATGACTATCATTTTCTTACTACCCTGGCCACATGTTTTTCAAAGGCCAGATTACTGTTGGCATATGTTACAAGGTCCTCAACTATTGGCTCAACTCTTAGGGTGTCTTATCAATGGAGTAATTAGCCTGGGTAGCAGTCTTGCCAAAAAGCATGATAATGCATTTCTTAGCATTGAGTATTAATCCACGAGTTTGGCACCTGTCATATGTCTGTGTTAGACCCTCTTGTAAGATGTTTATGTCCTGGGGAGAATCTATGACAACTCCAAATTTATCAGCCATCTGCGAACCTGGGCAGCCAAAGGCCCTTGAAATTAGCCTTTATCTCTAAGAAGTAAATGCCATATAAGACTGTCTACTTCCTGTATCCTTGTCTGTGAGCCAGCTGGCAATCTAGTGAGTTATGTAGGGGTTATGCCCAGTTTGGTGAGTTTCTCAACAATACCAGAGTGGGGTGCTGTATTGAACCGCCTTGGCCACATCCAGGTAGGGGGTATTTAACACATCCAGATAGGGGGCATTTACCATTTTCCTGTCACCCATTGCCTTGGTGACCAAATAAGTCCACCAGCTGTAGTAGGCTTTGTTTTTTTTGTTTTTTTACAAGAAACATCTTTATTAAATGATCTGTATGACATTGGCAATCTTACATTTATATAAATGAAAATAAACTATAGCAACACAGTCTTAGTTGTAAAGTACAGTTTTGTACCTACCATAAATGTAGATGTCCGAACTGGATAGCATCTGCAGTCATAACAACTGGGTTGTCCTGTCGTCAGGCAGCCCTTCGGTCGGCCGGATTCCAAAGTCTGGGTCCGGCTTCGGCTGATGTCGCACTTCTCCCGACGTAATCTCTGCTGGTCTTCGGGTATAAAGGCATCAGCCAACGCCATTTTCCTCAGTGTTTCTTGCCCCAGATGCCAGTTGCCCTCTTGGAAGGCTAAATTTTGGATAAATGCCAATGTTTCCAAAAAGATAGAAGGCAAACACAAGAAATAAGCATGTATGTACATATATACAAACAAATACACCATAAGAGACTCCCCCCACCAGCTAGCTATTAGAGGGGTAAATACCCTAGGAGTACCACAGAGGGGAAGGAGGGAGGGTAATCCTGACTGCAGATGCTATCCAGTTCGGACATCTACATTTATGGTAGGTACAAAACTGTACTATGTCCTTCATGGATGCATCTGCAGTCATAACAACTGGGTAGAATACCATAGCCAACTAGGGGAGGAGGAAGAAGAAATTATGGTGTGGTTAGGATCCCTTGCAGTACAGCAGTGGCAAACCCTGCTCGTGATCTGGAATACAGAGGTAAATTATAATGCTTGGCAAATGTATGCACGGAGGTCCAAGTAGCCGCCTCAATAATGTCCTTGGTTGCCACTCCTCGTAAGAAGGCTGTGGTAGTGGCTGTTGCCCTTGTAGAATGAGGTCTTATGTTCTGTGGAATTGGTTTTCCATGGAAGGAGTAACAGAATCGTATGCAATTTCCTATCCATTTGGAGATTGTCTGTTTGGAAATTGCTTTTCCTTCTCTTCCTGTTGCATAGGCTACAAGAAGCTGGTCATTGTTTCTGTTACTTTTGGTTCTGTCCAGGTAGTAGCGTAGCTGTCTATGTACATCCAAGGTATGCAGCATTCTTTCCCTCTGTTTTGTGGGTTGGGGAAGAAGGTAGGTAGGTGGATTGCCTGGTTTAAAGACACTCTGGATACCACCTTAGGCATAAATGTAGGATTAGTTCTCATGGACACTATCTTGGTGGAAGATTAGGAAGGGTTGTACTGCCATTAGGGCCTGAAGTTCAGAAACCCTCCTTGCTGAGGTTATTGCCAGTAGGAAAGCAGTTTTCCATGATAGATGCTGTAGGTCTGCTGTTGCTGCTGGTTCAAAAGGCGGGAGTGTCAACTTTTCTAGCACGAAGTTCAAGTCCCAAGCTGGCAATGGTGGTTTCCTAGGAGGTTTTACATTCTTGATCCCTCTGAGGAACTGCCTGAGTAGAGGATGTGAAAAGACCGGTGGATCAAAGCTGTATTCTGCTGAAATAGCTGATGCATGTATCTTGATGGAGGAATAGGACAGGCCTGTATGTAGAAGCTCTGCCAAATGCTCCAGAATGTTAGCAATATCTATATTCGACACGTCTTTTCCTCTTTCAGCACTCCAAATGACAAACGTTTTCCATTTTCCTGCATAGTTCCTTCTTGTTGAAGGTCTGCGGGCTTCAAGGATAATGTCCTTAACCCTTTGGGAAAGATCTGGATTAGTTGCTGCTATGTGATGTTCCATGCAGTCAGTTGCAAAGTTTTTAGGTTTGGATGCATGATGCTGTAGTTGTTCTGAGTTAACAAAGGCATCAGGGGTATTGCCCACATTTTGTCCCGAGACATGCTCCTCAGCAATGGGTACCAGTGTTGCCTTGGCCAGTTCGGAGCTATCAGGATTATCCTTGGACGTTCCTCTTTGATTTTCAGTAGTACCTTGTGCATCAAGGGAAGAGGTGGGAATGCATATGCTGTCAGACCTTTCCAGCTGAAGGAGAGCGAATCCACCTTCCATGCAAGTGGGTGGAGTGTCCTTGTGCAGAATGTTTTGAGCTGGTGATTGAGAGGGGAAGTGAATAGATCTATCTGCGGCATTCCCCATTTCTTTGTGATGGTCTTGAAGATGTCCGGGTGTAGCATCCATTCGTGAGCATCCGAGGTGGTTCTGCTTAATATGTCTGCTAGAGTGTTCTCCTTTCCTGGTACAAACATTGCCTGTAACTGGATGTTGTAGCTGAGTGCCAGGTTCCAAAGGTCCAAAGTCATTCTGCATAGGGGGTATGAATGAGTGCCTCCCTGTTTGTTGATGTACCACATGACTGTGGTGTTGTCTGTCCTTATCATCAAATGGCCTTCTTTGAGAAATGGGCTGAATTTTTGGATTGCCAGTTTTACTGCCAGCATTTCTTTTTGGTTGATGTGCAGGTGTAGCTGGTCCTGAGTCCACAATCCCTGTACACATTTGTCCAGCATGTGAGCCCCCCATCCTAGGTCTGAGGCGCCTGTTGTGATGGTTTGGCTTGCTCAAGGTTGTGAAAGGGTAGGCCTGGATTTGTCTGGCATGCTTGAGCCCACCATAGGAACTCCTGTTTTAGGCATGGGATTAGTGGTATTTCTGCTTCTAGGCTGTGCCTGTGTTGGGACCATATATTCTTTAGGTACCACTGTAGTTTTCTCATATGCAGTCTGGCATGTGGGACCAAGATTATGCATGATGCCATGAAGCCCAAGGCCTGCAGAACTTTTCTTGCTGTTAGCTTGTTCTGTTTTGTTAGTGCCAAGAAGTAAAGAGGGAGTTCTTTTTGTTTTTCTGCAGTTAGGAATGCCATTTGTTTTACTGTGTCCAATTCCGCGCCCAAGAATGTCCTTGTTTGGGATGGTATCAGCCTTGACTTTTGAAAATTGACTGTGTATCCCAGGGCTTGTAGCAAGTAAATGACCCTTTGCAAATCTGTTGTCAGCTTGCTTTTGTTGTCCGCTTGTAGCAGGCAGTCGCCCAGGTATGGATAAATTTGGATTCCCTGTAGTCTGCAGTGGGCGATTACTGATGCCAGGCATTTTGTGAATACTCTGGGCGCAGTAGATAAGCCAAAGGGCAATGCTGAGAATTGATAGTGCTCTGATCCTGCAAGAAATCTGAGGTATCTTCTGCAATTTGGTCGGATGGGGACGTGCAGGTATGCCTCCTTGAGATCTAGAGTTACCAGCCAACACTCCTTGCCCAGCATGGGAAGAAGTTGCTGTAGGGTCAGCATTTTGAATTTTGGGACAATTATGTATGTGTTTAAGATGGACAGGTCGAGAATAGGTCTCCAACTTTTTTCTTTTCTTGGAACTAGGAATAGTCTGGAGTACAATCCTTTGCCTTGTTCTGTTATTGGTACTCTTTCCACAGCTCTCATCTTTGTTAATTGCATTATCTGCTGTAGAGCTTCTATTTTTTGATTTGGAGGCAGGTTTGGCATTCCTCTTTTGACTGGTAAAGTGTGGAAGTGGAACCGGTAACCTTGGTCTATGGTTTGCAAAATCCACTTGTCTTTCGTGACATAGTGCCAATTTTTCGAAAATAAGGCAAATTTTCCACCTAATGGTGCTGCTATTTGTTCCCTGGTAGGCGGAGTTAGAGCCAAGTCACTGTGATTGTCCTGTTGCAGTGGTAGTGGCTGTGTCTGTGCCTCTGTTATTACCCTGCCACTGTCGTCCTCTGTAGGCACCCCCTCTGGATTGATTTCTGCCTCTGGAACGTCTATTCCTGCCCCTTTGGGATCTTGTGGAGTCAGGAAAGGACCAATTTTTGGCAGGCCAGTTCCTGCTAAACCTTGGGGGCTGAACCTGTAAGAAATCTTTCACTGTTTGTACAGATTTTGCCTTTTCTTCCATTTTCTTCATTACCTGCTGGGCAGGTGTACCAAACAAACTGGCCTTATCCATAGGAGCATCTAATAACTTAGCTTTAACATGATCCGGTAAGGCCTGTTCCTTCAACCATGCATGTCTTCTTATCACTGTGCCAGTCATGGCTGATCTAAATGAAGCCTCCAGTGCATCATAGCCACATTTTAAAGAATGGTTACTAACCTGTTGTATGTTATTTACCATTTCTAATACATATTTCTTATCTATAGAGTCATCAGAGGATAGCTTTTTAGTTAACTGATCAAGCATAAACTCTTGGTATTGTATTATGTGAAACTGACAGTTTAAAACTCTAGCTGAGAGAGTAGCAGAGGTGTAAACTTTTTTGCCCCATCTGTCTAAAGACCTGGATTCCCTTTCAGAAGGAATAGGATTTTTTGCTGTGGTCGAGACTACTGCCTCAGGCCCCTGGGATATAGTTTCGGGGTCTGCCAGTGGGGCCTTGTATAGGTGGTGATGAGTGTCTGGCACCCTGTAAAATCTATCTGGTTTGGCAGGGGCTGGAGGTAAGGAATCAGGTGCAGTGCAGACATCATTAAATGCATCGTCCACAACAGAAAGGACAGGAGGTATAGCTAAGGGCCTATGTTGTGGTAAGTGCAGAAAAGTTCTAAGTCTTTTTCTGGAATCTGAGAAATCCTGTTGCTGCCATTGGAATTGTTCTCTCATGGCATGTAAGGTTTCCCCAAATGAGAATTCCTCTGGTGGAGAGGCAGCTGGAATGGATTCTTCAGCATCGGAGTCTTCATAATTGGAAAAAGGAGCCTCTGGCTGGTCTGTAATATCTGAGTCATCCGCAGAATCATCAGAGGAGACAGGCTCGGGGGGCTCTGCTCTAGGTCTCTTTTCTGGGGGTTGAGAGGGGTTTAACAGGCACTGATTTAGTAGATTTGGCTGCTTTAGCCCTGGCAAAGGCCTTAATAGACATGGCTGCAGGAGGCCTAGCAGCACCACGTGCTGGGGTTGAGACATCCAAAGGGATGGTGTCTGATAAGTCACTAGTAACCACAGTTGTAGGTATAATTTCTGAGGCTGTTTCAAGTAAAGTGGCAGAAACCTCAGTAGTAGTCATTGATTCGGCTGTATTTTGATCAGTTTTCTCGGTTTCGGCCGAAACCGAGACACTCGTGGTTTGCTTAACCGTGGTTTCGGCCGAAACCGCGGACCGCGAGTGTCGGTCTTTTTCTTTGCGTTTTTAACAATTTGGGTAGTCGGAGGATCCGACGGCATAATGTACGCAAAATCTGAGCCGAAAAACTGTTCAGCAAACTCCGACCGACGCCTAAGCATTCGTCGGTTGAAGGAAGCACAGGCCGAACAGGCTGCTACGTCGTGGTCTGGGCCTAAACAAGGCAAACAGTAAGAGTGGAAATCTTTATGAGGTATTTGTTTCCCACAAGTTAAACAGTTATTGACTTTTTCTGACATCGGCTGAGGCAAGAAAGAGTCCCCAACGGGGTACTTAGCTTTTAGAAGTCTTCGAAGTAGTATTCGGTAGTAGTAATCTCTGGATCTGACCGACCGGCACTTGCGAACAGCTTCTGCTTCGGGCGCCATGTGGCAAGAAAGACTGAGGAAAATGGCGTCTGCTGATGCCTTTATACCCGAAGACCAGCAGAGATGACGTCGGGAGAAGTGCGACATCAGCCGAAGCCGGACCCAGACTTTGGAATCCGGCCGACCGAAGGGCTGCCTGACGACAGGACAACCCAGTTATGACTGCAGATGCATCCATGAAGGACATCATACAGTTGCAAACCATGCCAACACAACTGTAGCTGCAAACATTATACATCATTTATAACACATCCAGTCATTGTCAGACATTATACATCACTTATAATACATCCAGTCATTGTCAGTCAAACATTATACATCACTTATAATACATCCAGTCATTGTCAGTCAAACATTATACATCACTTATAATATATCCAGTCATTGTCAGTCAAACATTATACATCACTTATGATATAGCCAGTCATTGTCAGTCAAACATTATACATCACTTACAATATATCCAGTCATTGTCAGTCAAGCATTATACATCACTTACAATATATCCAGTCATTGTCAGTCAAACATTATACATCACTTATAATACATCCAGTCAGTCAGTCAAACATTATACATCAATTATAATATATCCAGTCATTGTCAGTCAAACATTATACATCACTTACAATATATCCAGTCATTGTCAGTCAAACATTATACATCACTTACAATATATCCAGCCATTGTCAAACATTATACATCACTTATAACATATCCAGTTATTGTCAGTCAAACATTATAAATCTCATTCATATTCTGCCTTCTATTAAACCTCATTCCTCCTCTCCATGTATTGTTCCCAAAATGCCCTTTTTTTCCTATGTAGTTTGCTCATACCCTTTTCCAAAGATCCCATTTCTAGTTCTTTTATCTCTGTTATTATCTTTGCTGCTTCTAATACAGTTGGTTTAGACTTTGATTTCCATTTTCTAGTAATTGCTTTTTTGGCAGACACCATAATTACACTCAGCAAAGCCTTACTATGTCTAGGCAATTCCAATTTTGTATCATAGCTCAAAATATGATTTCCTTAGTTACTCCAATTGGCTCACCCAGCATCTCTGACAGAGCAGTCTGCAGGGAATCTTTAAAGTCTGTCAACTCATTACACTCCTAGAAAATATGTTCCCAATTACCTCTTTCTTCTCCAGCACACCTCCAACATTTGCCGTCTGAGGAAAAATTCTTTGGAGTCTATTCCCTTGACAAAAGCCAAACTGGGTTAGGTCCAGTGTCTGAATGTTGTCAATGTTGATCATTTCCATCATAATTTTTCCATGACTTATTAGACGAGTCAGACTAACAGGTCCATCGTCTCCATAGTGGTGCACCCTGTGAAGTGGGATAACAACTGCAGCCCACCATTCTCATAGTACAAAGCCTGTTTTGAGGTTACAGTTGAAAAGTGACTCAAGTGGTCCTATATGGTCATGTTTCAAGCTATTTAAGAGGCAGGGGGGGACATGGGAGGGTGAAGTTTGAGCTGAATTTGTCAGCCAGCAAACTCGCTATGTTGCTGTGCTCAGTAAAGGTGGCACCATTGACCACCAGTTTGGCACACTGATGTGTTGCCTTTGAGCTTTTGGACATAGCTGTAGAAGCCCTTGTGGTCGTCTTTAGCCTGTGAGGTTATCCTGACCTCATAATTGGCCTTGTTTTTAATTAGACATCTTGGTTTTCTGTTAAATTTTAATTACATAGTTCCTATTATGGGAGTTGCTCTTCCTAATTTTAGCCATGGCTTTTTGCCTTTTGTTATATACCGTATTCAGGATTCTACCACTGTGGTTTGATTTTAGAGATTATTTTGGGCTTAGTTCCAGTACGTACAGCAACCTCTATACAGCCATTTACATGGTTGTTCAGGGTCTCTGTGCACAATTCCACATAGCTTGCTGTGAACTCGGGGTTGGGAAGGGCACTGAATTTTGACAAGCTGTCTCTTAATAGGATGTAGTTTGCTTTGGAATAGTTCTAACCATTACAGGGTTTGTTGGAGTTAGAGTTCATTTTTATTTCAAATAAAACTGCTTTGTGGTCTGACCTCAACAATGAGGATTTGACACTGGGGGGGTGGGGGGGTGTAGCACTCTCCCATATTGTTGAACACCAGGTCCAGCATGTTTGAACCTCTGGTGGGAGAGCACCACACCATGCAGTCAAGGGTATTTGTGTAAATAAAGTGCAGGAATCACTGTTCCTACAAGTATGAAGCAGTGTACATTTCCCAGTCAATACAGGGGAAGTTAGTCTCCAATGTATATAGCATTTGGTTTAATGGCGAGTGTATCCAGTAGATAGAGAGTGCCCTATAGCTTGCCTTGTCCTTATGTGACTTTGTCGACAGTAATTTGCACGTGGATAAATTCTAAGGCAGTATCATCCTGTTTCATCAATGATGACACGCTTGCTGCAAATCTAAGTTTAGCCTCCTCCACCTTGTCCCTGCCTATGCAGGGGCAGTCTAAATGTATGGAAGGCACTGAAGCCTTGTACTGCCAGAGTGTTTTCTGTGGATTTAAACCATGCCTCAGTAACAGCACAAATGTCTTATTATCCAGAGTGAAGAAAGCTTGTAGGGTGTGGAGTTTCTTTTGGGCTCCTAACATTGAGCAGTAACACTTTTAGGTTTCTTGGAATTTATTTGTGAAGTTGATCATTTTGTCAATTTGGCATTACCTAAAAAGGCTCTAAGGGGGGTGGATAAAATTTAGGCAATATTCAAAGCCTAGAGGAGACAGATGCAGACAATGCTTTGCAAAATGATGCTGTTCGTTAACCATGTCCTCCCGTGGTGACAAACACAGAATCTCCCTGGAAAGCTACCAGAAACTAAGTCAATTATTTAAGTCAATCTTTTGTTCGCACATGACATCATCCTTGGTGAAGGCAGAATGTTGCTCAATGCAAAGCACATACGTGCCTGAGACACATTCAGAGAGATCAACAATGTCTCTCGTCATATAGTCCAGGGAAGTAAGTCTCAGGTCGGCCCACATGGACTATGACAGAGTCATACTGGTACCTGCAGTACAGTGAATGGAGTGCATGAGTAACTTGACAGATCCTGGCGGCTCCGGATAAGAAAATAACTTCTCTCAGGTGACACAAGTATCTGTGCCCCATACAACTGAGTCCCCCATCACAAGAATCCTGCTTAATGTGTTTTCTTGTATTATGGGCTTTGCTCTTGGGGCTCCATTGGGTGTAGGTGTATGTCTGGTGTTTTGGGTTACTTTTGGTGAGTGCTTTAGAGATTGCAGAGAAGTGTTGACATTTATAAGCTTAGCAGGTCTTTGAGCTTTGAAAAGATTGCTTTTTAGTGCCTTAAGTTGGTCTATGTACGGGGTGGACACTGTGTGGTGGATGTTGTGTATGTGCTCTTAACAACTTTGTTTGTATGCAAGATTTTTGCCTCTAGTGAAATTGTGTATGTGCATCTCTCGCATAGCTCTGTTTCCTTATGGATTAAATAGTTGTCTGCGAACATGAGACAATTGCTACAGTGTTTCACTATGCCCATATCAACCAAACTGGCTATGAAGACATTTGGCAATTGCATTTTCATGTTGCCCGTATCAGCTTTGTATTTATGTGGGCAACTTTGGGTTGTGGACTGGATTATACAGAGTTCTCCTTGGGTGGTCACTGGGGCTTGGCATCAGGCTACGTTAGATTGTGCTAAGATCTGATAGTTGTGCTGTTTAATGTGCAAAACAGCTGCTCTAAATTTGTTTCCATGCAATGTTTTTGTTTTAGATTTGATAGTAGTGCTTCTTAATCTGCAAAGTAGCTTTTATGTGGGTGAAGCAGAGAAACCTAGTGTCTTGTGTGTCAGTATCACAGCCTAAGGGGAAGACTAATGTGAAAAGGAAACGAGGTCTCCCTTTACACTGTCTCAAGAGTCTGTTTCTACCTTAGCAGCACAACGTTCCCTCTATTTTTCCAGAAGGGAATTTTTGATCTGTGATTCAGCTTTTGGGTCTTTTAGTCAGGCTGTCAGTCTTTGAAGTCAACATCTTTATGACCATGTCTGACATTCACTTCATGGACAGTGATTTTCTCCCTCACAAATACAGTGGACATCTCATTCTCCCCTTTAGAAACATGCAGTGGCCAAATGGGAGTAGACATAATGAAAGCTGATCCCTGTTCACCAACCCCATAGGGCACATTATGCTCCTTTGGCATGATGGCTTCTAAATGGACTTCATGAGAAATTCCAGGAAGAACAGATGTATGGCCTGATGGCTGCAAAGGCATCTCACTGAGGTCTAAGTACTTCAGTCACCCCAATGCACTAGGTACCTGAATCACATCACCTATAGCCCCTTCTGCCTTCTCCTTGAAGCATTTATTTTTAAAGGGGATGTCAGAGGCCAAAAATGAACGAGAAGAGTCTGACTGAAAAATCCTCAAGTGTTCTCCTATCCAAAAAGTGCTGAAGGAACACTGCCTGTGACTAAGGATTTTAGAGATGAACATTTGACGGATCCTATGGACCGAGAGAAAATGCAGTTATGAAAGTCTTCCTCAGAATTTGTCTGGCACAGACTATCTTTCTTATGCAGTGACATATAGCCAACATCAACAGACAATAACTATATATTTTAACCAGATGCAATCTATACAACAGCAATTAGAAAAAAAGGACAAAAATGTGTTCCAAATATACTAATCTGTCCCGAGCAAAGGAGCAAGAAGAAACACTCCAGACACCAAAGGACCAAGCAAAAATGCTCCAGACAAACATATACCAAAGGAGCAGGCAGGAGGACACCAGACAAAGATACCAAAGGAGCAGGCACGCCAGAAAAAGAGATACCAAAGGAGCAGGCAGAAACATGCCAGAAAAACAGATACCAAAGGAGCAGGCAGAAACACGCCAGAAAAACAGATACCAAAGGAGCAGGCAGAAACACGCCAGAAAAACAGATACCAAAAGGAGCAGGCAGAAACACGCCAGAAAAAGATACCAAAGGAGCAGGCAGAAACATGCCAGAAAAACAGATACCAAAGGAGCAGGCAGAAACATGCCAGAAAAACAGATACCAAAGGAGCAGGCAGAAACATGCCAGAAAAACAGATACCAAAGGAGCAGGCAGAAACATGCCAGAAAAACAGATACCAAAGGAGCAGGCAGAAAAGTACAGTTTTGTACCTACCATAAATGTAGATGTCCGATAGACATGCAACTGCAGTCATAACATGTGGGTTGTCCTGCCTCAAGCAGCCCTCGGTCGGCCAGATTCCAAAGTTTGGGTCCAACGTCGGCTGATGTCGCATTTCTCTCCGACGTCAGAGCGGCTTGAGTACATAAGCATCAGCCGACGCCATTTTCTTCAGTGTTTCTTGCCCCAGATGCCAGGTGCCCTCCAAGGAAGGCTGTAATCAAATTGGAAGACAAAAACAGGATCCCAAACAAATAAATGAGCAATAAAACAAATACACCATAACAGATATCCCCAGCTAAGAGTAACAGGGATAGGAGTGGACCCTAGGCATAGAGGGGTATGGAGGGAGGGAAAATCTGACTGCAGTTGCATGTCTATCGGACATCTACATTTATGGTAGGTACAAAACTGTACTATGTCCTTCAAGAATGCAACTGCAGTCATAACATGTGGGTAGAATACCATAGCTTAGCTGGGGGAGGAGGTATGCACTAGGAAAGAGATGGTGTGGCAATCAAACCCTGCAGGACTGCCGAAGCAAAGCCTGCTCTGCATCTGGAATATAGAGGGAGATTGTAGTGTCTGGAGAATGTATGCACGGAGCTCCATGTAGCAGCTTCTAGAATGTCCTTGGTAGGCACCCCTCTTAAAAATGCTGTAGAGGTGGCTGTAGCTCTGGTGGAATGTGGTCTGACATTGGCTGGAACAGTCTTTCTATGAAAGGAATAACAGAATCTGATGCAATGTCCAATCCATTTAGAAATGGTCTGTTTTGAAATTGCTTTTCCTTGGACTGCAGGGGCGTAAGCTACAAAAAGTTGTTCAGACTTCCTACTGGCCTTGGTTCTGTCCAGGTAGTATCGAAGTTGTCTGTGAATGTCCAAGGTATGCAAAAGTCTTTCCCCTTATTCTCAGGATTGGGGAAGAAAGCAGGCAGATGAATGGCTTGATTTAGAGAAACCCTAGATACCACCTTTGGCATAAAAGTAGGGTTGGTCCTTAATGAAACCCTGTCTCTGTGGAAAATAATAAAGGGTGGTATTGCCATTAGGGCCTGTAGCTCCGAAACCCTTCTTGCTGAGGTAATTGCCAACAGGAAAGCTGTCTTCCATGAGAGAAACTGCAAGTCAACTGAAGCTGCTGGCTCAAAAGGAGGTAGAGTCAGTTTTTCTAAGACAAAATTGAGGTCCCAGGCTGGCACTGGGGCCTTTCTTGGTGGCTTAATGTTCTTGATTCCCCTGAGGAATTGTCTTAGTAAGGGGTGAGAGAAAACAGGAGGATCAGTGTTGTATGCAGCTGAAATAACAGATGCATGTATCTTTATGGAAGAATATGAGAGGCCGTTCTTTAACATATCTGCCAAATATTCCAAGATAAGTGGGATGTTCAACAATGATGCATCATGTCCCTTGCTGGTATTCCAATTGCTGAATCTTTTCCACTTTGCTAAGTAAACCTTTCTGGTGGATGGTCTTCGAGCCTCTGTTAGTATCCGCTGAACTTCCTTGGAGAGAGATAAGCTGAAGTTATTTATGGGATCTCCCAGGCTGTTAGCTGCAGTGTCTGAAGGTTTGGATGCAGTGTTTCGAAATTGTGTTGAGTCAAAAGTAGAGGCCACTGAGGGAGGGCCCACCTCCTGGTGTGACATATGCTCCGTAGTAGTGGGTACCAGTGTTGTCTTGGCCAATCCGAGCTATTATGATTCCCTTGGGCTTCTCTGCTTTGATCTTTAGTAATACTGAGGTCATCAGTGGCAGAGGTGGGAATGCATAGATTGCTAGGGAGTTCCAGTTGAATGAGAGGGCATCTATTTTCCAAGCTTTTGGATGGTATGTCCTTGTGCAAAATTTTGGTAGAAGATGGTTGAGGTGAGAGGCAAATAGGTCCACTTCTGGCTTGCCCCATGTCAAGTGAGTTGTCTGAAGGCCTTCGGATGTAACCTCCACTCGTGTGGATCTGTGAAATTCCTGCTTAGGCTGTCCGCCAACACATTGTCTTTTCCTGGAACAAACTGGGATTGTAACTGGATGTTTAGGCTCAGTGATTTCTCCCAAAGCTGCATTGTCAGTCTGCAAAGGGGTAAGAGTGGGTGCCCCTGCTTGTTTATGTACCACATCACAGTGGTGTTGTCTGTCCATATCATTAAATGGCCTTGCTGGAGTTGGTGTTGAAAAGCCTCGATGGCATGCATTACTGCCAGCATTTCCTTTTGGTTTATATGCAAATGTGTTTCCTTTGGAGACCATTGTCCTTGTATACACCTGCCTTCCATGTGCCCCATCCAAGGTCTGAGGCGCCTGTAGTCATGTTCTGTGTTATCTGTGGTTTTTGAATGACATACCTGTGTTTTCCTGGCTCACCGAGGCCCACCATAGGAATTCCTTTGTAGGCATGGAATGAGTGGTATGATTGCCTCCAAGTTGTTGCTGTGTTGAGACCAAATGCGTTTTAGGTGCCATTGAAGCTTTCTCATGTGTAGTTTTGCTAATGGAACCAGTAGAATGCAGGATGCCATGTAACCCAGGGCCTGTAGGAATCTCCTTGCAGTCATCTGGGTGAGTTTTGCTAAACCTTTGAAGTAATGAGTTAACTTCTCTTGTTTGTCTTCTGTCAGGTAAGCCATCTGAGAGGCTGTGTCTAGTTTGGCTCCTAAGAAGATTATTTGCTGGGATGGCTGCAGTCTTGACTTTTGGAAGTTGACTGTGTATCCCAGAGCTTGAAGTAATCGTATGACATAATCCAGGTTTTTTGTCATCAATTTGTCGTCCGCTTGTATGAGGCAGTCGTCCAGGTACGGGTAAATTTGTATACCCTGGAGCCTTGCAATGAGCAAATACTGAAGCCAGGCATTTTGTAAATACTCTGGGCGCAGTAGATAAGCCAAATGGCAATGCTGAGAATTGATAATGCTCTGGCCCTGCAAGAAATCTGAGGTATCTTCTGCAGCTGTGTCTGATAGGGACATGCAGGTATGCCTCCTTGAGGTCCAGAGTAATCAGCCACGACTCCTTACCCAGCATGGGAAGGAGTTGCTGTAGAGTCAGCATTTTGAATTTTGGTACTATGAGAAAGGTGTTTAATGCGGACAAGTCCAGTATTGGTCTCCATTGAGATTCTTTTCTTGGAACAAGGAACAGTCTTGAGTAAAACCCCTGTTCTTGTTCTTGTTGTGGAACTCTTTCTATTGCTTTCATTTGAGTCAGCAGAGTGATTTGCTTGATAGCCTCTGCCCTTTGATTTTGTGGTAGGTTTGGCATGCCTTGTTTTCTTGGTAAGGTATGAAAAAGAAACATGTACCCTTGGTCTATAATGTCCAAAATCCATTTGTCCTTTGTCAGTCTGTGCCAGTTTTCTGCAAACAGAGATAATTTCCCGCCCAAGGAGCTTCTAGTTGTTCCCTGGTAGGCGGTAGTAGAGGAAAGTCATTGAGTTTGTTGTTGTTGGGCAGGTGAAACCCCTGCGTCACTTCTTTGGTTTCCTGGCTGCCATTGTCGTCCCCTGTAAGGGCCTCTGTATTGGCCTCTTCCTCGGCCACGTCTGCTCTTACCCCTTTGAAACTTTTCTGGATTAGGAAAGGACCAGTTTTTTGAAGGCCAATTCCTACTGAATCTGGGGGTTGAACCTGGAGGAAATCTTTCACAGTCTGAACTGATTTTGCTTTTTCTTCGATGGTCTTTAACACATCCTTAGCATTTGCACCAAAAAGCTTGTTCTTTTCCAAAGGTGCATCCAGAAGTTTTGCTTTTACATGATCTGGTAGAGGTTGATCTTTTAACCAAGCATGTCTACGAATCACTGCCCCTGTCATAGCTGCCCTACATGAAGCTTCCAGTGCATCATATCCACACTGCAGGAAGTGATTGCTTACTTGCTGAGTGTTATGTACAGCTTCCTGCAAAGTCTTCCTGTCTAAAGGATCAGGAGAAGCTAATGTTTTTTGTAAATCTTCTAAGAGATAATCCTGATATTGTAACATATGAAAAAGGCAATTTAAAGCTCTCATAGATAAGGTAGTGGATGTGTAAACCTTTTTGCCCCATCTCTCTAATGACCTTGCTTCCCTGTTGGAGGGCAAAGGATTTTTTGAGGTGGAGGCTGAAACTCCTTTAGGCCCCTGTGAAATAGTTTCCAAATCAGCAGTATGGGCCCTGAATAAGTGGGAATGAGTTTCTGGGACCGTGTAATACCTGTCTGGCTTGGCTGGAGCAGGAGGAAGAGAATCGGGGGCAGCACTAGAGTCAGAATACAAATCATCCAGAACATCAAGTACAGGAGGAATAGCTAAGGGCCTGTGCTGAGGCTTCTTAAGGAAAGTCCTAAGGTGTTTCCTAGAATCAGAATATTCCTGACCCTGCCACTTGAAATGTTCCCTCTGTGTGCAGAACTTCCCCAAAAGAAATATCCTCAGGAGGGGAGGCCGAAGGGATGGAATCTTCTGCATCCGAGTCCTCATAGGTCTGGAAGAGCTCTTCCTGGCTATCAAAGTGGACAGAGCCCTTAGAGTCTTCATCTGAAGGAGTAGGGACAGAGGGTTCAACCCGGGGCCTTTTATCAGGAGCAGGCTGGGATGCTCTCTCAGGATGGGCCTGTGAACCTCTAATCATGGAAATTAAATCAGCAGCCATGGACATAATTTGTATCTCCGGAGTCGGTTGAGGTAAGGATTTAGAAGTAATATGCCTTGTTTTGCTGGCTGCCTTAGCCCTAGTGTAGGCCTTAATAGACATGGCCATAGGAGGCCTGGCAGCTCCACGTGCAGGAGTGACCTTGTCTACAGCAATGGTCTCGGGCATTTCCTCGGTTTCGGTATCCGGAGGAAAGTCTATAACTGGTGTCGGAGTAATGTCTGGAATCGGAGTCGTCGGTAATGCGGTGACTTCGGTTCGGAGCGGTGGAGAGACCGTCTCAGAGGGAACCGGAGCACTCGTGTTAGGTTTTGGCGTGGAGTCGGTGGTAGACGCGGGCCGTGGATGTCGGTCCCAGTCTTTTCGCTTTGAGAGTTTGCGATGTCGGAAGATCCGACGGCATGGTGTAAGCAAATTTGTCGCCGAAAAAATCTTCAGCGAACTCCGCCCGGCGCCTGAGAGTGCGCTTGTTGAAGCGAGCACAGGCTACACAGGCCGAGACGTCGTGGTCTGGGCCCAGGCAAGGGAGGCAGTAAGAGTGGAAATCCTTATGAGGTATTTGTTTACCACAAAAAAGACAATTGTTAACTTTTTCAGTAATTTCTGATGACTTCGGTATCATAGAATACAGGAGCTGACTGACCGGCACTTGCGAACTGCTTCTGCTTTGGGCACCGTGCGGCAAGAAAGACTGAAGAAAATGGCGTCGGCTGATGCTTATGTACTCCAGCCGCTCTGACGTCGGAGAGAAATGCGACATCAGCCGACGTCGGACCCAGACTTTGGAATCTGGCTGACCGAGGGCTGCCTGAGGCAGGACAACCCACATGTTATGACTGCAGTTGCATTCTTGAAGGACATCATGCCAGAAAAACAGATACCAAAGGAGCAGGCAAAAACACACCAGAAAAACAGATACCAAATGAGTAGGCAGAAACATGCCAGAAAAACAGATACCAAAGGAGCAGGCAGAAACATGCCAGAAAAACAGATACCAAAGGAGCAGGCAAAAACACTCCAGAAAAACAGATACCAAATGAGTAGGCAGAAACATGCCAGAAAAACAGATACCAAAGGAGCAGGCAGAAACATGCCAGAAAAACAGATACCAAAGGAGCAGGCAGAAACACGCCAGAAAAACAGATACCAAGGGAGCAGGCAGAAACACACCAGAAAAACAGATACCAAAGGAGCAGGCAAAAACATGCCAGAAAAACAGATACCAAATGAGTAGGCAGAAACACACCAGAAAAACAGATACCAAATGAGTAGGCAGAAACATGCCAGAAAAATAGATACCAAAGGAGCAGGCAGAAACACGCCAGAAAAACAGATACCAAGGGAGCAGGCAGAAACACGCCAGAAAAACAGATACCAAGGGAGCAGGCAGAAACACTTCAGACAGATACCAACACTGCAATTCATATACTGAACTCTGGTAAGAAAGATCTCATATGGTATGTGAGGATGCCCATTTTATACTGGAGATGTCAGTACATTCCAGAGGGTTAAGGCATTTTCCTTGCCTAGAGGGAAAATTTGGATCAGATGTTCAAGCCTTCTGCAGCGGAAGTCCCAGTAGTCAGGGCTGCTGCAACACTGGTCTAATGAAGAGCATCAGACTCTTGAGAAATCTGAAGCATAATCAACTTGCAACTAATGGGTTTTTAAGAGAGAGATGTATTCACATGCAGTGTACTGTCAGTGTCCTCAGACAGTTTTGACATAGGCGGGATTACAAACAACTTTCATTCCGAGCCCATATGATTATGACGAGGAAAGTAACGATGATGACCTGAAATTAAAGCTGCTGTACAACTTAGTTACATACACTGCAAGAAGACTTCATAATAATTCTTACATCTAGTGGGTCTAATATGTTGTAATTCAGACTGAAGGCTTTATGTGGGATAACAATGAATGAATGAAGGACTGGACATCTGGAGACTTTTCAGGAGAGTATAGGATATGATTGGTCTTTTTATCAAAGTAAGAATGAAAACTATTTTTGAATTCAAGTCACCAAATTTACCTTGGAGTAAGGCAATAAAGGCATCTATTCTGAAGATTTGCAGCAAACTTAGGGATTTTATTAGAACTTCACTTTAACCTATAGAGCATTTGGTGCATAAAAGTAAGATATTTGTAGGAGGCTATTGTGATGATGTGAAGTATTGCCAGCTATGCCAGAAGTAGGGCAGTGGACATGAAACATATGCCAGCATAGCTAGCTGGAGTTTTGTAAAGAATTATAGGTCATTTGTAGATCAAACTGATTTGTACAGGTGCTTGTGTTAAAAACGTATTTGTAAAGCTGCTTGTGTTAAAAATGTACCAACAGTGGGTCCTGCTGGACAAAAGCAAAATACACCTGTATGTCAGACTATCGTAACTGTTGAAATGAATAATAACAGATGTTACTGGAAGAGAAGAGCTATAACACATTTAGCAAAGCTCTTTGTATGTGTAGTATGACACACAGGTGCTAGATTCTGTTCAGTTTCTAGTAAAGAGGGTAGTGTGGGAATCAGAGTCAGATGAGCAGATGTATGTGATGTTATTCTGTAATTCAGCACTGAAATGATGTTTTAATACTAGATGAGACAAAATTCTCAGAGCAGTCTGTTTTTGAAACCTGACAAAGAAGGAAGAACACTCTCCCACTTCATCTCGAATTGCTTTAGTAAGTAACTACAGAATAGTAATTTATTAGATCAGTCAGGAAAATATAGTGAGATTAGTTAACTACTGTTTTTCTGTAGCTGTGTGACTATCCATCGTGTTTTTAATATTTCCTGTGAAAGAAACTCTGATGTTTATTGTAAATAGCTATTTAATAATTTCATGCTTGTTAATTATTTATTATTAAATATACTTAAACTATTAATTGTGGCTGGTCTTTTAGAGAATATTTTAACTTTTGAGAGTCATCATCTTTTTTCGGCTGTTCCCGTTAGGGGTCGCCACAGCGGAGCACCTGTTTCATTTCTTCTTGTCCTCTGCATCTTGCTCTGTCACACCAACCACCTGCATGTCCTCTCACCACATCCATAAACCTTATCTTAGGCCTTCCTCTTTTCCTGTTACCTGGTAGCTTCATCCATAGCATCTTTTTCCCCAATATACTCAGCATCCCTCCTCAGCACATGTCCAAACCAACGTAATCTTACCTCTCTGGCTTTGTCTCCAAACCTTACAACTTGGTCTGACCCTCTAATATACTTATTCTTAATCCTGTCCACCCTCATCACACCCAGTGCAAATCTTAACATCTTTAACTCTGCCACATCCAGCTCAAACTCCTGCCTTTTTGTCAATGCCACTGTCTCCAACCCATATAACATAGCTGGTCTCACTACCCTCTTGTAGACCTTCCCTTTCACTCTTACAGGTACTTGTCTGTTACAAAATTGCTCCTGATACTATTCTTCACCCACTCCATCCTGCCTGTACTCTCTTCTTCACCTCTCTTCCACACTCACCGTTACTCTGAACTATTGACCTCAAGTATTTAAACTTATCCACCTTCACCACCTCTACTCCCTGCATCCTGACCATTTCTCTATCCTCTCTCTCATTCACACACATATATTCTGCCTTAGTCCTGCTGACCTTCATTCCTCTTCTCTCTAGAGCATATCTCCATCTCTCCAGGGTCTCCTCCACCTGTTCCCTACTCTCACTACAGATCAATGTCATCTGCAAACATCATAGCCCATGGAGACTACTGTCTGATCTAGTCTGCCAACCTGTCCATCACCATTGCAAATAAGAAAGGGCTCAGAGCTGATCCTTGATGCAATCCCACCTCCACCTTAAATGCATCAATCACTCCCACCGCAGACCTCACCGCTGTCACACTACCCTCGTACAGATCCTGTACCACTCTTACATACTTCTCTGACACTCCTGACTTCTTCATACAATACCACAACTCCTCTCTAGGCGCCCTGTCATACGCTTTCTCTAAGTCTATAAAAACACAATGCAACTCCTTCCTGCATTCTCTGTACTTCTCCATCAACATTCTCAGAGCAAATATCGCATCTGTAGTGCTCTTTCCCGGCATGAAACCATACTGCTGATCACTAATCATCACGTCCCTTCTTAACCTAGCTTTCACTACTCTTTCCCATAACTTCATGCTGTGACTGATCAATTTAATCCCTCTGTAGTTACTACAGCTCTGAACATCACCCTTAACCTTTGAGAGGACTCATATTCATTTGGTTATACGTTGGCCGGTCCTGAAAACTTTGCTGCATTGGTCAAACACTACCATTTGTTTTAGTATTAATTCTACTCAGCATAATTGGGTATCCTTGTAAACGCCTTAGAATTGCAAGCTTTGGAGTGTTCTGGTGGCAGTATATCTACCTTATAGCCTGGGCAGAGGTGGACACGGTGGTGGAGGACTTGGCTTGGAACACTCAGCTGCAACTCTACAGCTGTGTCAGTGGGCAGTCTTACTGGGGGCCTGGAGAGAGAGTGAGAGAGAGAGAAGGAAACCCACCCCCTTGGACTGAGTGTGTTCCCTGTCTGCTCTTAAGGGACATTGTGCTTGGTGCAGACAGCTGCATCTGGAAATGCTGTGCATTTATTTTCATTCTAAGTGAACATCCCCCACCAATGTCATTGTGAGGATTGAGGCTCCTTGATCACTGGCCCAGAGGAGGGGTGTCACAGCCGGGAAACGTGCATAAGCGTAACCCTGTAATTTGCCTATGCTAAGGAATTAATAGTTTTATGCTAAACAGTGAGCCAAACTTCTGATTAGTTTTCAATAGCTTTACTGACCTGCTGACTGAATTTCAAGTTATAATTAGTGCTCATGTCCAAGAGATACATTTTGCATACAGCATCCATTGTAATGCCGAAAGAGTCAAGGATAGAAGAATCTTTACACATGTTTCGGTCTGGCAAGCTACTTGTGAACAGCACAGCGTTAATTTTACTAATGTTCATATACTTTATGTTTTTCCGCACACTCAAGAATCACTTGTGTAACAAGTGATTTCACTGACTGATTGCAGACTATAATAAGTCTAAATTGTCAGCATTTTAGATGCATTTCACTAGATATAAAGTGGTGGATAGGTCAAAGATACTGAAGAGAAGGGATCTGGTGCAGCCTCATGGGGAAGCACAGCTTTAATGAATCTGACTTTGGAGATGGCATCTTTCCAATGAACAAACTGAAGGTACAATTAAAGAGATTACTGGTAAACCATTCTGTAGCCTCATGACTGTGCCAAAATGCATGTAAATAAGAAATGGAAACCTGGTGAGAAAGCATGTCAAACACTTGAGAGAGGTTAAGTTTAAGGTAGTGATTACCTCTTTATACCTTCATGATACTCCTTAGGCAATTAGATGGGCTAAATAAAAGGATTCCCTGCCATCAGTTGTACACAGTTATCAAAAGAGTGTGAGCCATAAGTCCGAGGACCTACTGCCCTACCTGCATTCTCATTTTGAACAGGTGTGTTGTCTAGATAGTGTGATGAGGAGAGGGGTTGTCTACCAAAAGTGATTTTACTACACACTCTGTATTTAGTTTGAGCCCACATTTTGTACAAGAGTCTACCAAATACTTAATTCTGGGGGTTTGATGTTATAGGATGACCATCAACCCCCAGTTTGCAATCATCTATAACTGCAAAGTGGGGGAGATGGGAGAAGAACAGAGTCTTAAGGGACACCACTGCTCACTTTCACACATTCTGAACAGGAACGTGCAACCCACAGTGTGTGGGTTGTCTTTCAGATGGTTTGCTATCTACCTCTTCACATATGGATTTTGTTTTAAAAAAATTTGTCTTTGTATGATGCCAGCATGGGAATTGGTGTTAAAACGCCTTGGCAAGGTCAGGATATGACAAATGCACTGCATGGCCACCATCTACAGCTTCTGTAGCCTTTTGAAGAAATTTACCAGGCAAAATAGACATCTACCCTTCACAAAGCCAAGCTGCTAGTGTCAGGTTACAAAGATTCTTTATATCAGTTTATGACTTCAGCTCTGAAAGGTTACATGACTTTGATGATGAGGCTTGTTAAGCTGATAGGAATATAATTACTTGGGTCTGTTCCACGGCCACCCTTACTGAGGGGAATCCCACTGCTGTGCAACAGTCGCCAAGATCAAAACTAGTATCTAAACTTAAGTAAACAGTTTGAGAAGTATGGCTGCAACAGCACGTTTAACACGATCAAGTAAGCAACCAGATGTAGTGTCACTTCCCATGCAGGAAGTATTTTTTGGTCTGGGCTAGTACTTTTAGTACATGATCTTTAGATATAATTAAGTAAGGGATTTAGATATTTTGGAGCGATGAATAGAAGTCTCGGTGTGAAGTTGACACTAAATTTGCTCACAAGAATATTGGCAATGTCAGTTGGGTCATTTCAGTTTTCTAACACAACTATAGGAGGACTTTGACTCTCTCTGGCTTCAGAAGCCAGTTCATGGGCCCCTTTAGTGGACTGGATAGTGTTGGTCAGTTTTTTTGTAATGCTTTTGATATCATCTTTGAGAACATTGGTTTTGGGTCTTCTAAATAATTTAGAGTGTTTCCTGCTTTTGTTGTAGGTTTATTTAGGGTGGGTGATCACTGCAGTGGTTTGGTTTTGACTTTGCCCTGACACTTGGTTTTGATAAGGAGTGCTAGCTCTATGCATTTTTGTAAATGGGTGTAGAATCGATTCAAACATCAGAGAAGCAGGGTGAAGAGGCGAAGATTCCTCAGTATCGATGGTCACAGCTGCCATTCTTGACATCATCATCATTGTGATGCTGGACATTTGTAAATTGTATGTCACTTGTGAATATTAATATGATTCATACGCTGCTCTTACAAATGTAAGAGAAAGTACAGTTGTGTACACTTACCATAAATGTAGATGCTCAAGTGTATTCACTGTTGCAGTCATCACGTTTGGGTTATCCTGTCAAGGTAGCCCTCGGCCGGCCCGAATACCTGAGGCTTCGTATTTCTGCATTGGTTGCTGTCACTCCAGGACTGACGTCAGGTCGTCAGGGGTATAAAAACAGGCAGCTGACGTCATTACATCAGTTTTTCTTGCACCAAATGTCAGGAGCCCCCAAATAGGGAACTAGGTTACGGTGGAATAACACCACCAGTAGAAAGTAAATACCAAATAGCCCTGTGAAAAGAGAGAGAGAGAGAGAGACAAGGGGGGTGGAAGGTGGGAAACCAGGACTGCAAAAGTAAATACCATAAATGTAGATGTTCGAGTGTAAGTGTACACAACTGTACTATGTTCTTCGTGTTTCACTGCTGCAGTCATCACACTTGGGTTGATTCCCAAATCTGAAGAACGGGTGGATGCAGTCAAGAAGAGTTGGAGCTGGCTAGTATGCCCTGCAGGACTGCGGTTGCAAAGCCTGCCCTTGATTTGGAAAAGACAGGCAGGTGGTAATGCTTGATGAAGGTATGAACAGAGCTCCATGTTGCAACTTCCAGGATGTCCCTGGTAGGTACCCCTCTGAGAAAGGCTGCAAAGGTGGAAGTTGCCTTAGTGGAATGTGTTCTGACCCCCTGTGGGGGTGGTTTCCCGTGGTGTTTGTAACAGAAATGGATACAGTGTGCTATCCATTTGGAAATGGTTTGTTTTGATATGGCCTTGCCCTCTACACCTCGTACAAAGCTGACTAGTAAATGGTCAGATTTCCTAAAGGCCTTAGTCCTAGCCAGGTAGAATCTGAGCTGTCTGTGCACATTTATGGAGTGCAGGATCCTTTCCCCCTTATTTTGAGGTTTAGAGAAAAAGGTGGGCAAATGAATAGATTATTTGAGAGCCACACTGGACACCACTTTAGGCATGAAAGTTGGGTTAGTCCTGTCAGCATGAAAAATGATGAAGGGTTCCACAGCCATGAGTGCTTCTAGCTCAGACACTCTTCTAGCTGAAGTGATGGCCAGAAGCAAGGCTGTTTTCCAAGAGAGGAATTTTAACTCTGCTGAAGCTGCAAGCTCAAAGTGTGTGTGTGTGGGGGGGTAGCGTGAGCTTTTCCAACACAAAGTTAAGGTCCCAAGCAAGGGTAGGGGCTCTTCTGGGTGGCCTTAAGTTGTTAGCCCCTCTAAGGAACTGCTTGATGAGAGGGTGTGAAAAGAGAGGTGTCTCTCAACTGTAAAGAGTGGAGATGGCAGAGGCAAGGATTTTAATAGAAGAGATGGATAGGCCCCTATGGAATAGGTCTGCTAGGTAATCCAGGATGAGCGGTAAGGAGGGCTGTGCTGGGTCAGCTCCTTTAGTCTGGATCCAGGAACAATACCTTTTCCACTTGTCAGCATAGGATTTTCCAGTGCTGGGTCATCTGGCTTCACGTATGACATCCAGGACCTGCTTGCTTAGGCTGGCCACTGGAGGAGAGGTCAAGGAATAAGCCAGGCTGCCAGGCTCAGGGTCTGCAATTGTGGATGCAAGAACTCTCCCCTCTGCTGAGTCAGGTGAGTTGGAATCTGAGGGAGGTGCCATGGAGGCAATGGTGATAGACTGCGCAGTAGTGAGTACCAGTGTTGGCATGGCCAATCTGGGGCAATCAGGACTGCCCTTGGTCTTTCCTCCCTTATTTTGAGTAATACCATTGTAAGAAGAGGCAGAGGGGGGAATGCATATATCGAGAGGTTTACCCATTGGAAGGATAGGGCATCAACTTTTCAGGCCTTGCTGTGAGGTTCCCTGGTGCAGAATGTGCTGAGCTGGTGGTTGTTGTGGGAGGCAAAAAGGTCCACCTTCGGGGTACCCCATAAAACCCCAGAAGGGTTACAAGGCTGAAGGTGTAGTTTAATTGCCACTTGTGTGGGTCTAGGAGATTTCTGCTCAAATTATCTACCAGAGAGTTTTGGTTGCCTAGCAGGAAATGTGCTAGCAGGTGAATACGCATGGCTGAGGCCATGTTCCAAAGGGTCATGGCTAGCCTGCAGAGTAGGTAAGAGTGGGTTCCCCCCTGCTTGTTGATGTACCACATCACTGTGGTGTTGTCTGTTTTGATTAGTAGAGGACCAGGAGAGACTAGGGGTCTGAAAGCTGTCAGAGCGTGCTCAACAGCTAGTACCTCTTTTTGGTTGATGTCCAGATGAATTTGATTTGGGCTCCAGTGGCCCTGAATGCACCCGCCATCCAGGTGTGCATAGTTTGAGGAGTCTGTGGTTAGGGTCTGGGCAGCGTGGGGTTGTGAAAAGGGAAGTACCTTGTTGTGGTTGCATGCTGCTGCTCACCAAAGAAAATCTTTCCTTAGACAATAGGTTCATAGGTTGGTACTAGGCTATCAGCCCTAGGGCCTATACAAGCCTAGACATAACAATTCCCTGGCTATTTCTTCCCACACTATACTTCCCTAGACCCCCGTCTAGCAGGGCAACTGACGTGATCCCCGGGGTGAATTTCCTTTCTCCCATCCAATCATCAAGGTTCCTTTTGAAGAGGACCAAAGAGGCAAGGTATCATAGGTATAATAGCTTCCAGGTCTTGAGAATGTTGACATCAAAGGCTCTTTAAGTATCACTGACGTCTCCTCATATGCAGTCTGGCATATGGAATTAGAAGAATGCAGGAGGATACGAACCCTAGAGCTTGCTGGATTTTCCTTGCAGATAACTGGGTTCTGGTGGCCAGTTGAGAGAAGTAGCCTGTCAGATAGGCTTGTTTTTCTGGAGTAAGGAATGCCATTTGGGATGCTGTGTCCAGGCTTGCTCCCAGTAATACAATTTTCTGACTGGGGACTAGTTTGGATTTCTTTTTGTTTATAGTGTACCCCAGTGAGGTCAGGAAGTCCTTTACAAATGTCAGGTGCTGTAACAGCTTTTCCTGACCGTCTGCCTGAATCAGGCAGTCTAAGTACGGGTAAATTTGAATATTTCTTTGTCTGCAAAAAGCAATGGCTGGAGCCAGGCATTTTGTGAAAACTCTGAGAGCAGTACATAAGCGAAAGGGAAGTGCAGAGAAAGTACAGTTTTGTACCTACCATAAATGTAGATGTGAGTGTATACACTGCTGCAGTCATTACACTTGGGTTATCCTGCCGTCAGGCGGTTCCCCAGTCGGCCTGAGTTCTAAAGTCTTGGTCCGGCGTTGGATGCCGTCGCCTCCTCCCCGACATCAGTGCGACAGGGGTATATAAGATGCAGCCGACGCCATTTTATTCAGTTTTTCTTGCCCCAGATGTCAGGTGCCCCCAAAAGGTAGGCAATTCAAATTGCTAATAAAACATACATAAGAAAAGCAAACAACAACTTTCAGTTACCAGCAAATACTCCCCACAGGTAGTAAAGGGTAGAAGACATAGGTACGTACCAGCCAGTAAGAGGGGAAGGAGGGAGGGTAACCTGGACTGCAGCAGTGTATACACTCGAACATCTACATTTATGGTAGGTACAAAACTGTACTATGTTCATCGTGTGACACTGCTGCAGTCATTACACTTGGGTAGAATCCCAAAGTTGAGGTAGGGTGGTTGGTTCTATAAGGCATTAGGTGTGGCTATAAGGCCCTGCAGCACAGCAATGGCGAAGCCAGCTCTGGATTTAGAGTATAAAGGCAGATGGTAATGCTTGGTGAAG
Organism: Protopterus annectens; assembly: GCF_019279795.1. NCBI lineage: Eukaryota > Metazoa > Chordata > Ceratodontiformes > Protopteridae > Protopterus > Protopterus annectens. Next base: position 869,362,103 of record NC_056750.1, on the reverse strand, counting down.
GTATGCACAGAACTCCATGTTGCTGCTTCCAAAATGTCCTCGGTAGGCACTCCTCTGAGGTAGGCTGTTGAAGTGGCTGTTGCCCTGGTGGAGTGAGATCTAATGCTGCTAGGTATAGGTTTCCCATGGTGTGTGTAGCAGAAACGTATGCAATGTCCTATCCATTTTGAAATGGTCTGTTTTGAAATGGCTTTTCCCTGTGCTCCTGCAGCATATGCTACCAGTAATTGCTCAGATTTTCTGAAAGCTTTGGTTTTGTCCAAGTAGAAGCATAACTGCCTGTGAATGTCCAAAGAATGCAGTAGTCTCTCCCCTTTATTCTGTGGTTTTGGATAAAAAGTTGGCAAGTGAATAGTTCGGTTTAGAGCCACACTTGAAACCACCTTTGGCATAAACGTAGGGTTAAGTTCTTAAAGACACCCTGTCCTGGTGGAAAATGAGGAAAGGTTCCACTGCCATTAGTGCCTGTAATTCTGAAACTCTTCGTGCTGATGTAATTGCCAGTAGCAGAGCAGTTTTCCAAGAAATATATTTTAATTCTGCTGTGTTAGCTGTCTCAAAGGGAGGTAAAGTTAATTTTTCCAAAACAAAGTTGAGGTCCCAAGTTGGAGTAGGTGCTCTACAGGGCAGTCTTATGTTTTTAGCCCCTCTGAGGTACTGTTTTAGCAATGGATTAGAGAAAATTGGAGGATCCGTGTTGTAATGAGCAGAGATGGCAGAGGAGTGGATCTTGATGGATGAAAAAGAGAGGCCTTTGTCCAGCATCTCAGTTAAGTATTGTAGTATTGGAGGAATGTTTGGGACAAGAGGGTCAAGGCTGTGAGCCTGGTTCCAGGCACAGAATCTCTTCCATTTATCTGAATAGGCTTTCCTGGTACTAGGCCTTCTGGCCTCCAGAATGACATCCATAACAGCTTTGGAGAGAGGCATTGCTTGCTTGACTAAGGAATTTTCCATGCAGCTAGGTTTAAGGTCTTTAGCTGACTGTGAAGTATCTGATTGTTGTGCTGAGTCAGCAGATGTGGGATTTGAGGCACTATCCAGGGCGGTTCTTGTGCTAAATTCTTTAAGATTGGGTACCAGTGCTTGTGTGACCAGTCTGGAGCAATCAGCATCATCTTTGGCTCTTCTTGCCTGGCTTTTATGAGAACCTTTGGAAGGAGAGGTAGTGGAGGGGAAAGCGTACATTTGTAGTTTTTTCCAGCTGAATGAGAGGGCATCCACTTTCCATGCTTGTGGATGGTAACTCCTTGTGCAGAATTTCTGTAGCTAGAAGTTCATTGGGGATGCAAACAGATCTATGTCTGGGCTCCACCATTTTTATGTTATCATTCTGAATATTTGTGGATTCAATTCCCATTCGTGGGGATCCATGATGTTTCTGCTTAAGTCGTCTGCCAGTGTGTTTTTCTCTCCTGGCAGGATTTGTGCTTGCAGATTAACTTGATAGTTTAGAGCTGTGTTCCACAAGGTCATGGCTTGTCTGCAGAGGGGGTAGAAGTGAGTGCCCCCTTGCTTGTTTATGTACCACATAACTGTGGTGTTGTCTGTTTTTAGTCATAGTTGTCCTGGATGCAGCACGTCCTTGAAAGCTATAAGGGCATTCTGTACAGCTAACATCTCTTTTTGATTGATGTGAAGATGCCTTTGTTCTGCGGGCCACTTCCCTGAATACATTTTCCTCCCATGTGTGCTCCCCAGGTGTAATCCGATGCATCTGTTGTCAGTGTTTGCCTGGCTGTGGGTTGAGTAAAAGGCTGTCCCTTGTTGAGGTGACAAGCTTGAGCCCACCATCGAAACTCCTGTTGAAGGCAAGGAATTAGTGGTATAACTGTTTCCAAACTTTGACAGTGTTGAGACCATACACTCTTTAGGCACCATTGTAGTTTCCTCATATGCAGTCTGGCATATGGAATTAGTAGTATGCAAGATGCCATGTAACCCAAGGCCTGCAGAATTTTTCTTGCAGGGAGTTGGGTTTTTGTTGCCAACAATTGAAAGTATTGAGTCAGTTGTCTTTGCTTGTCTGGCGTGAGATAAGCCATCTGGGCCGTTGTATTTAAGCTGGCACCCAGGAATATTATCTCTTGTGAGGGCACTAGTTTTGATTTTTTTTCGTTTACTGTGTACCCCAAGCAACTTAACCATTTTACAAATGCCAGATGCTCTAGAAGAATGTCCTTGCTCTCTGCTTGAATGAGGCAGTCGTCCAGGTAAGGATAAATCTGAATTCCTTTCTGTCTGCAAAATGCAATTACTGGTGCCAGGCATTTTGTGAAGACCCTGGGCGCAGTAGATAAGCCAAAGGGCAGTGCAGAGAATTGGTAATGCATTGAGCCAGCTATGAATCTGAGGTGTCTTCTGCAGTTTTATCTGATAGGGACATGCAGGTATGCCTCCTTGAGGTCCAAGGTCACGAGCCAAGCTTTCTTGCCCAGCATGGGAAGAAGCTGCTGAAGTGTCAACATTTTGAATTTCGGAACATCCAGGTAAGTGTTTAGAGAAGAAAGATCCAGAATGGGCCTCCAGGCTTTGTCCTTTCTGGGAACCAGAAAGAGTCTTGAATAAAATCCTTGTCCTTGCTCTTGTGGTGGTACCTCTTGAATAGCTCTCATTTCCATGAGTGCTGTAATTTGTTTTTGAGCCTCTGCCCACTGATTTGGTGGCAGATTTGGCATTCCTTTTAACTTTGGCAGAGTGTGAAAGTGGAACCTGTAACCTTGAGATACAATGTTGAGAACCTATGTCTTTGGTGATCCAATGCCAATTGTGATAGAAAAGTGCTAGTTTTCCTCCCAAGGGGGCTGCCAAGAGAGAGTTGTTTGGCAGCTGTAATGGGAAGTCATTGAGGCTGTTTTTTATATGGTTGGGGCCTGTCTTCCCCTTCTTTCTGGCCTGGTGCACCCCATTGCCGAGGCCTGTAAGGACCTTGTGGTTGACCTCTACCTCTCAGACATCTGTATCTGCCCCTTTGAGGTCTGTCTGTAGCCGGAAAGGACCAATTCTTTGTTGGCCAACTTCTGCTAAATCTTAGTGGCTGAACCTGTAAGAAATCCTTTACCGTTTGCATATATTTTGCCTTATCCTCCATTTTCTTTAATACCTCTTCTGCCTTAACTCCAAACAACATATCCTGCTGTAAAGGTGCATCCAATAATTTTGCTTTAACATGATCTGGTAACGTATGCTCTTTTAACCAAGCATGCCTTCTAATGACAGAGCCTGTAACTGCTGCTCTACAGGAGGCCTCTAAAGAATCAAAACCACATTGCAAAGTATGCTTTCCCACTTGTTCGGCTACATGCAATAAATCCTGCATTTCTTTAAAATTAGGAGGATCTGAATCCGGAAGCATTTTTTGTTTTAACTGAGACATTAAGAATTGCTGATATTTTAGCATGTGAAACTGGCAATTTAAGGCTCTCATTGTTAAGGTTGCAGACGTATATACTTTCTTTTCCCATCTGTCTAATGCTCTGGAATCTGTCAGAGGGAACTGGGTTTTTTGCTGATGAGGCCTTAATCCCTTTGGGACCCTGAGAAATATCTTCAGGGTGAGCAACAGGGCTTTTATACAGAAATTTGTGAGAGTCAGGGACTCTGTAATATCTATCGGGTTTAACTGGGGCTGGAGGTAAGGAGTCAGGGTTTAAGCTGGATTCAGTGTACACATCATCCACAATATCTAAAACTGGCAGGATAGCAAGGGGTCTGTGTTGAGGCAATAAAAGGAAGTCTCTGAGCCTTTTCTTGGATTCTGAGTAATCCTGGCCTTCCCAATGGAAATGCTCCCTCATGGTATGCAAGGTCTTCCCAAAGGAGTAGTCCTCAGGCGGAGAGGCTGATGGAATTGATTCCTCAGCATCAGAATCCTTATAAGGGGGTAAGGAATATCCTAGGTCTGAGGATGAATCTGAAGAAATGGAAACCTGGTCGGAAGATTCATAGTCTGCATCCTGTCTGGGCCTTTTAATCAGGAGGGGGATGGGACCCCCTGATCAGGGTGATTAGGTCTTCGGCCATTTTGAGCATTTGTTTCTTAGGCGTGGAAGCCTGTCCTGGAGAATGCTGTATCTGTTTCTTTGTTTTTAAGGGGGCCTTAGACTTAGTAGAGGGTTTAATGGTTAACTGGGTAGGTCTTAAGACACCCTCTGAGGCTGTGGATTGCTTAGCTACTTCGGTTCCCTCAGAAGGGTTAGTTTCGGTAGGCTGAAAACATAGACCGTCCGAAGGCCCAGCCAGCTCTACGTGGGAGTCAGATGCGGTCGGTGGTTCTGCGGAAGCGGTAGTCAGGGGCTGCGTAGGCGCCTCGCTGAAAACCAGAGAACCGGCGACTGGCCTAGAAGAGGCCTCATCAGTTTTGGGCCTTGGATGCCTGTCCTTGTCTTTGTGCTTTTTATGTAATCCTGTCGTCGGGAGTTCCGACGGCATGGTGTAATTGAATTTTCTGCCAAAATAATGTCGGGCAAAATCAAACCGATGTTTAATAGTGCGCTTGTTAAACCTAGCACAAAACTGACAACCAATGATGTCGTGGTCTGGACCTACGCATGGAATACAATAGGAACGGAAATCCTTATGAGGTATTTGCTTCCCACAAGAAATACAGTTATTAACTTTTACTGACATTGGTCTGAGGCAAGAAAAGTTTCAACGGGTACTTAGCTTTGTAGAAGACTTCGGTTCTGGATTCGGAATGAAAATCTCAGGAGTCGGCCGACTGGCACTTGCGAACTGCTTCTGCTTCGGGCACCGCGCGGCAAGAAAGACTGAATAAAATGGCGTTGGCTGCATCTTATATACCCCTGTCGCACTGATGTCAGGGAGGAGGCGACAGCAACCGACGGACCAAGACTTTGGAACTCAGGCCGACTGGGGAACCGCCTGATGGCAGGATAACCCAAGTGTAATGACTGCAGCAGTGTAACACGATGAACATCTGATAATGCAAAGATCTTGCCCTGAAACGTAGATATTTCCTCCAAGAGTCTCTGACTGGGATGTGCAGATAGGCCTCTTTTAGGTCTAGAGTGGCTAACCAGGCATCTTTGGGCAGCACAGGAAGAAGCTGCTAGAGGGTGAGCATTTTGAATGTTGGTACCACCAGGAAGGTGTTTAGAATGGATCCATTAAGATTATGTGCCAGTTGCCCTCTTTTCTGTGTACCACGAAAAGTCTGGAGTAGAAACCTTGGCCTATCTGGTCTGCAGGAACAGGATGAATTGTCCTCACGGAGAGCAGGGAGTGAACTTGGATTTGTGCCTCTGCCCACTGGTTTGGAGGAAGATCTGGGAACCCTTTTGGGGTAGACAGTGTGTGGAAATAAAATTTGTATCCCTGGGACACAATGTTGAGGACCCATCAATCATCAGTGATGGAGGCACTAGTTTTTTGCATGGGAGGCAAGTTTTCCTCCTAGGGGTACAAGCAGGTGGGCAGAGGTAAGAGATGGATTGGAGAAGTCAATGTGAATTCTTTCCATAAGAGGGTGGCTTAGCACTCTCCATTTTAGAAGTGGAGGTACTCCATTGCTTAGATTTCTGCATTCCCTGGGACTGCTGTCTGGAGCGTCTGCTTCCCCTAGGTCTAGTCTGAGGCCCTGAGGGGGCTGGAAAGGACCAATGTTTTGAGGAGCAAAGCCTACTGAATCTCGGAGGCTGGACTTGCAAAAAGTCTAACTTTTTTAAAACTTCCTCTGTTTTGGTGCCAAACAGATTGTCTTTGTTCAGTGCTGCGTCCAATAGTTTTGATTTGACATGGTCTGGCAAGGTCTGCTCCTTAAGCCAAGCATGCCTTGTAAGTACAGAACCTGTAACTGCTGCCCTGCAGGATGCTTCTAGGGCATCAAACCCACACTGCAGGGTATGCTTAGAAATTTGGTTTACAGAATGCATAAACTCCTGTAATTCTTTATTTTCTCCACAGTCTGTGAAGGTAGATGATTTTTGTTTAATAAATTCCATAGACATGCAGTAGGTGGATTGGACACTCTAAATTGGCCCTAGGAGTGAGTGTGTTTGTGTGTGTGCCTTCTGTGGAAGGTTGGGTGCCGGGGTGGCAACTCGACACTGTAAAACTCCACTGTCAATCATGAGCAGACAGATGATCCGCTGTGGCGACCCCTAACCACGAAAAGCCGAAAGAAGAAGAAATTCCATAGTATGTTGCTGGTATTTCAGCATGTGGAACTGACAATTTAATGCTCTAATGACAAAATTTGCATACTTTTTTACCCCATCTGTCTAAAAGCTCAAGAATCCCTGTCCGAAGGAGCGGGCTTCTTAGCTGTGGTTGTTTTTATTCCTTTAGGTCCTTGGGAGATGACCTCTGGGTCAGCAATAGGATTTTTGAAAAGAAATTTGTGTGCGAGTCAGGGACTCTGTAGTACCTGTCAGGTTTCCTGGGAGCAGGAGGCAGAGTATCAGGAGTTAAACTGGATTCCATAAAATCATCATCCACAACATCCAGAACAGGAGGAATAGCTAAGGGTCTGTGCTGTGGCAAATCTAAAAATTCCCTGCATCTCTTTTTGGACTGATGATAATCTTGGCATTCCACATGGAAATGCTCTCTCAGGGTATGTAAGGTTTCACCAAAAGAAAAATCCTGTGGAGGAGAGGTAGAAGGAATGGATTCCTCTGCATCTGAATCCTCATAAGCAGATAAGGGCATGTCTTCATAATCAGTAACCTCAGCATCATCAGACTCTTGGTCAGATAAAGCTGCTGGGGACAAGTCTCTTTCTTTTAGCATGGGTAAGCTGACTTCCCCTAATCAGCATAATAAGGTCTTCCACCAATTTAAGCATTTGAGATTGAGGCATAGAAGCAGGCGCTTCAGATTGAGTAGATGGTTTTTTAGGCGTGATTCGTACCCTGGGCCTTAAAAACTCGGTAATTTTAGAACTGAAGATACAAAGAAGTCGGTTTGCGTTGAATATTGGTAGTGCGAAGAACTTCCTCAGAAGCCGGTGCCTGCACAGCAGCTCTGGACCCATCCAAGGTAGAAACATCCACAGGTTCCACAGCCAAAGAAGAGTCTCATGGCATACCAGACTCCGAATGGGTCTCGGTAGTGGCCTATGAATCCACAGAAGTGGGCATCAGGGGCTGCGAAAGTGCCTCACTGAGTACTGGTGAACTGGTGACTAGCTTAATGGAAGCTTCGGCAGCAGTTTTGGAATGGTGTGGTCGGTCTCTTGTCTTTATCCTTACTTTTTTTGGAAAATCAGTAGTTGGATGGCTTATCGAAGGCCATTTCAGAATACAGAGATCGAAAGCAAAATTATTTAGCTATGATAAAGGCCGGACGGCATATAGTTCTGGTGTTGAACAAAGCACAAAACAGACAGCAAGGGACATCGTGGTCTGGGCCTAAACAGATGACGCAGTAAGAATGGAAATCTCGGTGTGGTATTTGCTTTCCACAGGTGAGACAACTGTTAACTTTTTCTGACATCAGTTAGAGCAAGAAAAATGGATCCCCAACAGGGTACTTAGCTTTAGAAGACTTCAACTTCAATTTCGGAAACGAAAACTCAGGTAGCGGCCGACCAGCACTCATGCGAACTGCTTCTGCTTCAGGCTCCTCGGCACGAAAGACTGGTGTAATGGCGTTGGCTGCCTGCTTTTATAGCACTGACGACCTGATGTCAGTTCTGGAGTGACAGCAACCGATGCAGAAATACTAAGCATCTCTGGTATTCGGGCTGACTGAGGGCTATCCCTGGCAGGATAACCCAAGTGTGAGGGCTGCAACAGTGAAACATGAAGAACATTTGTATGCTATGTACTGAGCTTCAGGAATGTAACCACACTGTACCCTACTGGAAAAGAACTGAAATGTATATAAACTACATACCTGTGCAAATGTATGTTTTAATAGTATAAGCTGGAACACACAGAGTTAACTTGCAAAACTTCAAGAAAATAAGTTGAAATTAAAAGTGCTTTATGATGTGCAATAAAAAGTAGTTTAAGAACAACAAGCAGACACACTGTCTGCAGCTAGTAGTTTCTTTATATTGTCTTGGAGTGAAGTAATTACTAGTATGCCTAAAATGTAAAGTATTTAATTGTTTTACGACTTCCAGTTCTGAGCAAACATCTGAGAGATGTGTATTTTTCACAGAGAAATGTTAACTTTTGTTAAGTTTCTATTAGCCTTAGACCTGAAGGCAGGTAATAAAGAGTGATGTCATCCAGGCCAACCCAGCAGTAATGTTTTGATATTAATTTGGGAACTCTCTCAGACTGTGCATTTTGTATCTTATCTTGGATCTAGCAAGGACATCTACTCATCTGCATTTGCTTTGCTCTGTAAGCAAGTTATTTAGGGCATAGTTTCTTTTAGAGGTAGTTAGGAATATAGTAAAGATTAATTTACATGTTTTCTGTATTTATATGAGACTGTCCTGCAATGTTATTTTAAAATATTTCCTGTGATTCTGAACTCTATTCTTACTGTGTTGAGTATTGTCTTGTTCTTTTATTATTAAATATATTTAAACCTAAGTGTGGCTGGTTTGTTTAGAGATATTTTAGCTCCTAGAGTACTTGCATATGTATTTGGCAACACTGTACAGGCCACTCCTAAATAGCCTGGAAAGTCTTGGTCACAGTTACCATTTGGATAATAGTAACATTACACAGCAAGATTGGTCACCCTTTTGTAAGGGACTTAAGTAGCTGATAAAGAGTAGTGGTTGCCCTAATAGTTTAAAATTCTGTATTTTGGGCAAACCTTTTTGTTCTGAAAGTGGGGATATCTATATCCAAAAATTACTGGAATTGGAAACTAGAATGATTCTGAAGTATAACACGCTGAAACCTTATGGGTTAAATTTGGAATTAAGTGTTTGAATTATTTATATTTATGTAGCTAATACTATAGCAAATGAATAATTTATAAAATATAATTTTTTTGTTAAAACATTTTTTTTGTTTATTTATTCATTTATTTTTATTTATGGAGTTAGTTAATAATCCATTATGTATTTGATATGCACTGGGAATATAATATTATAAGGCACCTTTATAAAATTGTGGTTAGAAAATTGTATTTAAATATTTAAATAATGAAATAATGGTATTTCTTATACAAAAAAAGGGAAAAAAAATGATGTGACCATTTTAAATACTTGATTGATTCATTAAATGAGTAATTAATGTGAGAACTGTTTGCTAATCAACATCACTTCGAGTGTATTTAAATTGTTGGCAGCAAACTGTGTTTATGATCCTTTGAAGGTGAAAGGCCGAGGTACCAGATCGTAATAAATGGAGAAGAAAGAAATTTATTGGTTCTAGCGTTGGTTTGTGTTTTCTGGAAAGAGAGAAACCAGCCCTTAGACTGACCGTGATCTCTGTGTGCTCTTAAGGGAAACTGTACTTTACTGTGTATGTACTTGTCATCCTCCAATGTGTACGTCCCTCACTGGTGCTAGTGGTGAGGACTGAGGCTCCTTGATAACTGGGCCAGTGCAGGGGCATCACAATCAACCACCTTCTTCCCATTTTGTAAATGCGGTCAGGGTGTCATATTAACTGTCACCATCTCTCGATTCAAGGCCACACTCCTGCCTTTAACACTCATGCCTGATTGTTGCAAATCTTCTCTCTCACAATCTATCCACCTATTTGCTGGATAACCTCATTTCCTCATTACTCCTACATGTCTGTTCCAAATCTTCTTCACCAGATTGTCTTCTGCATTTCTGCACATGTGCCCAAAACACCATAATCTGTTCTGTTTGATCTTTTCTGCAACTGGAGCACCTGTGGCTTCCTCATTTCTTCATCTGTCCCACAGTGTGCATCCTCCCACCCATCTCGGGCACTTCATTTCCATCACCCCTAGATTTCTTGTATGCTCTGCCTTTACTGCCCAGGCTTCTATGCCATACAGTAATACTGGTCACCACCACTGTTTTGTATACCTTACTTTTCTGTTTCTTTGGAATTCTTCTGTCATACACTACACCTGACACTATTCCGGATGGCTGCAGCCCCTTTGATTCTAGCTTTGACCTCTTCATTCACACTTACCTTCTCATCAACCATCCCTCCCAGATAAATGAGACACACAGTCATAAAATATCCAGATCTGCAGGCAGAAATGAGAGCAATGTGGAAGAAAGATATCCAGATAGTTCCAACAGTAGTAGGAGCAACAGGTCTTATAAAAAATAATTTACAATTGTATTTAGATAGGTTACCAATACATGTAAGTCCATACGACCTGCAGAAGGAGTCATTACTGGTTACATTGCGGGTGCTGCGAAGAGCACTACTGGCTGACATCAAAGACTGAAACCATTCTAATTTCATGAACTTTAATCGTACTTTGACTTAGGAATGGGGTCCATTCTCGTCATGGTATTAGAAACCCAAAAGACTTGGAGAAATTAAAAAAAAAAGAAATAAATGAAGCTGCTAACCTGTTCCACTATCTTCCCTTCTATGTCAATTCTCATCTTCTGCTGATTTCCCAAATTGGCTGCCATTACCACTGTCTTATCCGTATTTGGTTTCTTCCCATGTGCCTTCAGTTTTGCATTCCATTCTCCTAGAATTTGCTGAAGCTCTTGCTCGGAGACTGCCTGTAATGCCACATCATCTGCAATACAGCAACTTTCTTGATCTGTCTCTCCAACTAGTTGTTAACGTAGTCCCATCTCCAGCATAAGTATGAAATGAGGTGGGCTTAGATTTAAACCCTGGTGTGTGTCTCTCCAACTAGCTTGTTAACGTGGTCCCATCTCCATCATCAGTATGAAAAGTGGGCTCAGATTTAAAACCCTGGTGTGTGTCTCTCCAACTAGCTTGTTAACGTAGTCCCATCTCCATCATCAGTATGAAATGAGGTGGGCTCAGATTTAAACTCAGCTGTGTGTCTTTCCAACTAGTTTGTCAACGTAGTCCCATCTCCTTCATCAGTATGAAATGAGGTGGGCTGAGATATAAACCCTGGTGTGTGTCTCTCCAACTAGCTTGTTAACATAGTCCCATCTCCATCATCAGTATGAAATGAGGTGGGCTCAGATTTAAACCCTGGTGTGCGTCTCTCCAACTCGTTTGTTAACGTAGTCCCACATCTCCATCAGTATGAAATGAGGTGGGCTGAGATTTAAACCCTGGTGTGTGTCTCTCCAACTAGTTTGTTAACGTGGTCCCATCTCCATCACCAGTATGAAATGACACAATTGGCTTAATTTCTGGTGTCATTCAAAGGGGATCCAGTTCCTGTCTGCCTGGGATGACATGCTCGACAAGCCACGCTGCTTCGCAAGGGACGGCTTGCACCTGTCACCCCTGGGATTCCGGATATTGGCTAAGGCTCTTGCCACCCCCATAGTGCCTTTTTTAGGCAAGGCTCAAATTCTAAACCTACCACCCTAGAAAACAAAAACGTGAAGAAACTAAGGGTAATGCTGCTCAATGCCAGAAGTCTAAATCTCAAAATGCACGCACTCGAGGCCCTTCTCAGTATGGAGAACATCGATGTCTGTGCTGTGACTGAAACCTGGTTCAAGGCTCCTGAGAGCACCCCGGCACTATCAGGTTTCATCTCATATCATGCGTTCCGGCCCCAAAACCCGGACCACACCACAAAAGGAGGGGGGGTATCCATATTCATCAAGGATACCCACACCTCCAGGTTGGTGGCTACGCACAAAGCATCGGAAACCATCCAGGTGCAATTAACCATAGGCAAAACTGCTCTACAATTTGTAGCATGCTACAGGCCACCCTCTCAAACTCAGGAAATCCACACAGCCTTCATGAAGACACTGGAGGGTATAAATGTATCACCAAACACCACCATATTGGGTGACTTCAACTACCCAAATATAGACTGGGAACATTACTCAAGCCCAAACTTTCTAGCCCAAAGGTTCCTGGAGTTCATAAATTCAAATGCCATGGAACAACTAGTCACCGTCCCCACAAGAGGAGAAAATATACTAGATCTCATCATCACGAACATGGGGACAAAATGCTCCACACCGGAAGTATATCCCTCATTGGTGAGATCAGATCATAAACTAATCTCACTAAAAATCCACATCCCGCCCCCACCCCAAACAAAAAAGACCATAGTGAAGAACTTCTCCAAAGCAAACTTCACACTACTCAAGACAGGTGTGGTATCCTTCAAGGCCCACGAGCCAATGGAAACCACAACCCAAGCTGCGGAAGCCCTTACAAATGCCTTCTATGAACACCTTCAGGACTGCATGGATCAAGCAATCCCAAATAAAACCAAGACTCTTTCCACCAAGGGTAAACGTCCAGTCTGGTGGACCCCAGCCATAAACAAACTTTACAATAAGAGGAGAAAGCTATTACATGACAGAGCAAAATCCCAAAAAGGGAAGGCATCTTTGATCAGCACTAGCAAGAAACTACGATCCCTCATAAAATCATCCAAGGCCAACTTTGAGAGAAAAATTGCCATAGATTCAAAAGACAATCATAAGGCCTTCTTCAGCTATGTCAGAAACCTGGGTGGAAACTCCCAGAAATGCTCAGAATTAGTCCAAAATGATACAAAAATCACTGAACCCACAGACATTGCCAACATACTGGCAGACAGGTTCAGCGCAAACTTCACCCCCCTCTCCCCCCCAAAAGGAGAGATAACTATCCCAACTGAGTGTAGCCTCCCAGACATCTCAAATGCGCAGGTGAAAGCTGCTCTCTAAAGCTAAAAACACAGCATCAATGGGACCGGATGGGGTCCCCGGCTGTGTGCTACATGAACTTAATGAAGAACTAAACCCGCACATAAGGCAGCTGTTTAATCTTAGCCTCACCACAGGATATGTGCCCAAGGAGTGGCGTACGGCAACTGTGGTCCCACTCCACAAAGGCGGTGCCTCACGGACCCTGGTAATTACCGCCCATAAGCTTAACAAGCCTGGTCTGCAAAGCTATGGAGAGGATCATAATGGAACTCAAACAAGGACATAGGGGACTTGCAGACCTTGGACCCAACCCAGTTTGGCTTTGTCAAGGGCAGATCTTGCCTTTTGAACTTGGTCGACTTCTTCGAAACAGTCACCAAGGCCATTGATGAGGGAAAGGCAGTCCATACAGCCTACCTTGACCTTGCAAAAGCTTTCGACACAATACCCCACTCGGGTATTATAGAGAAACTTACCAGCTTAAATGTAAACCCACATGTCACAAGATGGGTTGCAAACTGGCTAAAGGACAGAACCCACAGGGTTAGAGTTGCTGGAGCCATGTCAGACTCCAAGCCGGTTACAAGTGGAGTCCCACAGGGCTCAGTCCTTGGCCCCCTATTGTTCGGCATCTACTTCTCAGAAGTACAGGCAAACATAGGAGGACTATGGCTGACAAAGTTTGCGGATGACTGCAAACTGAGTGCCATAGTGGATAGTACATCGGACGCAGACATCCTTCAGAAGAGTCTCACGGAAACTGATAGCTGGTGCCAGAGCCATGGCCTGAAGTTAAACACAAAAAAGTGTATAGTCATACCCTTCGGGAAAAACAAGGTAACCCCAAGCTACCATATAGGTGGCAACCCACTAAGCACAGAAGAGGTTATCAGGGACCTAGGGACCCAGGTTGGTTCGAAAGACCTTCTACATTGCCCACCTGATCATGAAGGGATTCACATCCAGATCAAGTGAGGTCATTGTTCCCCTGTACTCTTCACTTATCAGACCAACGATAGAGTACAATGCCCCATTCGGGATGTATCTCACCCGACACCTGCAGCAATTGGAGAGACCCCATAAGTTCCTCACCAAAAGGATAAAGGGACTCCAAAACCTGTCATATGCTGCCAGACTGAAGAAACTCCAACTCTATTTAGTTGCATACCGTCTGCTCAGAGGTGACCTGTGCCTGACATACAAGGCCATGACCAACCCGGAATTAATGGACATGCTCCACCTCAAAAAAAAACAAATCCACCAAAACCACTAGAGCAAGAGACTTAAATCTATCCCTCCAGCACGTCCTATTTATATCCATGCTAAGGTTTATCACCCAAAGACTCCCCATGCTGTGGAATAAAATCCCGGTCCATGCGAGGCAGAGCACCTTGCTGGCTCTGTTCAAGAGAAATCTTGACCGGTGGATGGGAGATCGTAGGTTTACCCCGGGAATCATCTCTGTCACTACTGGACAGAGGCAAAACAAACTAATGGGCACAGTATTTCTAACATAAGGGGCGGCGTAAGCCACATAACTTTGGGCTAGGCTTATAAATGCCCTAGGGCAGTTAGCCTAGTATAAACCTATGAACCTATGAGGTGGGCTCAGATTTAAACCCTGGTGTGTGTCTCTCCAACTAGTTTGTTAACGTATGGCTCAGATTTAAACCCTGGTGCACAATCACTACTACTGGGAACGTTTCTGTGAGACTGAACACTGTCCATACTTGAGTCATTGGGTCCATGTACATAGCCTTCACTAATGCTATCAATGTTTCTGGAACTTTGAACCATCACACTACTGCCCAAATCAGCTTTCTTGGGACGTTGTCATACACTTTTTCAAAGTCTAGGAATGGTCAGTTGGACTCTTTCCTCATCTCCAGCTTCTTCTCATCTATCCGTCTCACTGCAAACACTGGGTCGGTTGTGCTGCATCCTGATCTGAATCCAAACTGCTCATCTTCTGTAGAATAACAGATGTGTTGTACCTTTAAGAAGGATTTCTAAAGATCTGAATGCACATGCTAGCTTCAGTGCCATTTTGTGAATACAGCCACAGTGTGACAATCTATACATGAGACAGCTAGTTTGTATATAAAGCTGCTTGAACAGAACCCACAAAAATAATCTACTTCATCATGACTAGACAAGCGACAGCTCCCATCCTACTTTCTACTACTCTGTGTATCTGTTTATCAATCACCCTGTCCAGAACTTTCATGCAGTGTGACAGGAGTCTGATACCTCTATACTGCCCACATTTGTGGATGTTTCATTTGTTGTACACTGGCACAAGTATGCTTATTCTCCAGTCATCTGAGATGCGCCTTTCTCTCCACACTCTTTTGAGTACCTTCAGGAGCCATTTCTCCCCATATCACCCAGCATCTTTATAATTTCTGCTGTGACATCAGAGCCTGCGGCTTTCCTGACTTTAGGGTAGACTCCACTTCTCTCATCGCAGGCTGTGTCTGGGGCAGTATGGTTTCTGTGGGTTTTTCTTCATTCAGAAGCTGCTGAGAGTACTCCTTCCATCTGCCTTTGATGTCCTGCAACTGATGAGCAGGTTGTTGCTGGCATCCCTTAACAATCCTGTCTATATCTTTTTTACCTTACTGTCTTTGTTTTGCAACCTGATATACATTCATATGTTCATAGGTGTGTACTAGCCTAATGGCCCTGGAGCCTTTACAAGCCTAGCCCATAGAAGTGCCGTAGCATCGTGCCTCCTGACGTTAGCTCCCAGTGCCTTTATAAAGTAGAGCCACTGCAATGATCCTCGGGGTGAACATTCTATTTCCCATCCATTCATCAAGATTTTTCTTGAAGAGGGCCAGTGAGGTGCTCTGCTTCACATGTATGGCAAGTCTATTTCAGAGTATGGGCAGTCTCTGGGTTACGATCCTCTCCCTCCAGCATGTTCTGCTTAGTGTGGTAATGAGGTTGAGGTCTCTGCAGTGCAGAGGGATTGGGATTTCTTTAGATGTAGCATTTCTAACAGAGCTGGGTCAGACATGGCTTTGTAAGTCAAGCAAAGATAATTTCTTTGTGCCAATTACTGAGGCACTTTCCAGAAGCTGGTAGAGAGCCTCCTATGTCCTAGCTGTTTGCTATTGCACCTCCTTTCTTAGCTTCTTTGTTAGCTAACCAGCATTCCTTCCTAGCCTG
Source organism: Protopterus annectens (assembly GCF_019279795.1). Lineage (NCBI taxonomy): Eukaryota > Metazoa > Chordata > Ceratodontiformes > Protopteridae > Protopterus > Protopterus annectens. The sequence continues at coordinate 869,346,241 of NC_056750.1, read as the reverse complement.
GTCAGTCTTTTCTGTCCCCCACTGTTTCCTGCACTCCTTTCTTTTGATGACTTCCTGGACTTCTGTATTCCACCACCAGCTTTCCTTCTGTACCTTATGTCCATACCTGGCTCGGCCACATATCTGCTCTGTAGACCTAACACATGCTGTTTTAGGTGCTGCCATTCTTCAACTCCATCCATTTCCTCCTCTTTTTGAGGAGGTAGAGGCCGGAGTAATTCCTTGAACTGTTGTACTTTCTCTCCAATCAACATCCTGGTCTCTGTTGACCTTAGGCCCTTCTCTGACCATTTGCTTGCAGCTGATTGCGTCAACTAGTGGTTTATGCTGTGGGCTGACCATTTCACTGGGGATGACTTTGCAATCACCGATTCTCCCCAAGTGCCCTTTCCTTACTAAGAGGAAGTCTACCTGAGTTGCCTTTTGGCCACTCTTGTATGTGATCTTATGTGTCTCTCTTTCTGAACCATGTGTTGGCTACTATCAAACCATTTACCAGACAAAAGTCTAGACTGGCCTCTCCTTTAATCATGTTTCCCCACCCATGTGGACCCAGGCAGGCCTCATATGCTGTTCTCTCCGTCCTGATATATGCATTCAAGTCACGCATTACCAACACCAGTTCATGTTGTCCTGCTTTATCTAGTAGGTCCTGCACTGCTGTCTGAATGCACTCCTTTCCTCACTAACACAACCCTGTTATGGGGCTGCCATTCTTGAAATATTACTATTAAAATGCAAACATCACCAATATTCATAACGCTACTGTAATACTGTATGGTGGTTTTCACCAAGAATTTGAATTTAGTTTATGTTTCCATAGAGTTTGTACTGTTGATTGTGCATAAAACAGATGTCCCTTTAGCTTAGGGTATCACATCAGCAAAGATGTGTAAAAAAAGAAGCTGTGTAGTCCAAGTCAGAAAAGAACCAAAGGACTCTGAGCAGTTACTCCACATGAAAGATACAAGTATAGGTTTTGAAAGAAATTACTGAGATGAGGGAATAGAAAAGAAAAGATAAACATATTATTTAGGCTGACTGGAAATGTGGCTAGACTAGATATGATGTATGTAACAAAGGAGCAGGATTATTTGATAAGAGGGCTGGAAACACATCCAAGAACATCATCAGACCATTCACCGTTTAGCATGGAGATGAGAGAACCTGAAAGGAGACTAAGTGAATAATACTGCAGATCCACTTTGGGTGGGTTTAAAAAAAAAAAAAAAAAAAAGGAAAAGGGTGGGCAGAGAAACAGGTCAAAGATCAAACAGAAAAGGCAGAGACCCCAGATACAGATATAAATATACAGTGGAAAGGGATGAAGGGGAAAGTGAAGTGGAAGAGATACAGATATAAATATACAGTGGAAAGGGATGAAGGGGAAAGTGAAGTGGAGGATGGGGCAGAGACCCCAGATACAGATATAAATATACAGTGGAAGGGGATGAAGGGGAAAGTGAAGTGGAAGAGATACATATATAAATATACAGTGGAAGGGGATGAAGGGGAAAGTGAAGTGGAGGATGGGGCAGAGACCCCAGATACAGATATAAAGATACAGTGGAAAGGGATGAAGGGGAAAGTGAAGTGGAGGATGGGGCAGAGACCCCAGATACAGATATAAATATATAGTGGAAGGGGATGAAGGGGAAAGTGAAGTGGAAGAGATACAGATATAAATATACAGTGGAAAGGGATGAAGAGGAAAGTGAAGTTGAGGATGGGGCAGAGACCCCAGATACAGATATAAATATACAGTGGAAGGGGATGAAGGGGAAAGTGAAGTGGAAGAGATACAGATATAAATATACAGTGGAAGGGGATGAAGGGGAAAGTGAAGTGGAGGATGGGGCAGAGACCCCAGATACAGATATAAATAGTGGAAGGGGATGAAGGGGAAAGTGAAGTGGAGGATGGGGCAGAGACCCCAGATACAGATATTATTATTTATTTTTAGTCTACATTTGTTTACCGGGAAAGTCCAACTGGAACAACGTCCACTTAAAGTGGAGGCCCGGGGAGAAAAGCTGCATAACATAACAGTACAAATACAACAAATGACAAACACATTTCTATACAGAGGTATATATACAATCAGAGCTCCATGTCTTTATATGACAACACATAACCCACGAATGACAGAAAATTTCTATACAATGGCATACATACAATAAAAGAGATTTTTCGTACCTTAGTTTAATTTGAGCAAGCTTGATATATAGATAGCAAAACTTTGAATTCCCTATTGGTAGTACAAAGCATAAAAATGAAGGAATGGAATCTGGAAAATAATACTATTCGGGGGATGTCATAGCGTGAGAAACAGTTTGTAGGATAGTGTGACGACCGTGCCCTGGCCCAGCAATCAAGGAGCCTCAGTCCTCACCACTAACACCAGGGAGGTTGTTTCATAGAAGAGGAAAGGATAACTTATACACACAGTAAAGTACTATTTCCTTTAAGTGCACACAGAGATCACAGTCAGTCTGGGGCTGGTTGCTCCCTTGCTCTCCAGGTCCCCAATAAGACTCCCTAGGGTCGAGGTCTCAGCCTAGCTGGCAAGCTAACCTCCAGTACCCTCTCTGTCCCACCAGTGCTTTGTGTCCCTGCCCAGGTAGCTGACACACCCACACTTTGAGATAAGTATTTATACAACTTCTAAGATGCTCCTGGGAAAGGCTGACACAGATTTTCCAGCTATGCCCCTTTACCCAGACTATACAGTGGCAATTCCTGCCACCACCAGCTAATAATTATCAGCTACCCAAAGGCCCTTGAAATGGTGTCCAATTATTACTGTGCAGTGTTATTATCCAATTGGTAATGTGACTATTCAGTCTAAGGCTTAGAGAGGCCTATTACAGTAAACTCTATAAATATGCAATATACTCTAGAGCCTACTATCTCTAGACAAACCAGCCACAGGTAAATGTTTTAAAATATTTAATAATAAATAATTAAAAACACAGGACAATACTACTACACCACAGAGATATCTAAGAGTTCGGAGATCACACAGAAACTTAAAATAATACAGTAGGACAGGTCTGATGTAAAAAAAAACACAATCTAACTTTCTAATCTTTAGCTATTCTTAAGAGAGAAAACAGTGCTATAATCCTACTTACATACATATACAGAGCATAAGCAGGGCTGGGGTTGATGGTCCCAAGACAAAATGCTTGCAGTCTCTATCTCAACAATAGTTTTTAAAACTCACTCAAACAGCTCTGCTAAGGCCCTCCCAAATTACATAATTTTGACACTTAGGTTTTCCCAGTATTCACATTACATCATTTTGACACTTAGTTCTCAGGCCACAAACTGCATTATTTAGCAATCTAACACCTGCTCAGGAAACTACAACAATAAAAGACATTTCACATATATACTCTAACAATTATTCCTTAAGTTAAGACAATAATAGAATGTGCTCAGCCAGCCGCTTCAACACCACTTTTTTTTTTTTTAGATAACTGTAACATCAATGAACATTTGAAATGCTTGGCTTAGTTTTCCTTACAGCAGATGGCAATGTTGCAACAATCTTGAAGTTCATTTTACAGTGTTTTCTTTCATTTAAGAACACAAGCCTGTATCAGCCTTCGCCCATCTTTCCCCAATTTTCACAGATAGTAGTTCCTGATAGGGAGTATTTGAGTAGTGCATAATAGCTGAGATAAGCAGTGAGGAGGTGAGGTGTGGCCATTTAGGAGGAGAGCAGAAAAGATTTTATATGATACAGGGACAGAGCCATGATTGCAAGAGGTGTGACTTTAGTGACGTCTTGAAAAGTGAGATGGATGGTGCAGAGGAGATACTTTGGGGGAGGTTATTTCATTCCCTAGCACTGGTGTGGGAGAACAGACTTTTCCCTGCAGTGTTATTGGCTTTGGTTATGCAGAGCAAGGTTTTGTTGGATGAGCGTAGAGGGCGATTTGCAGAATATTGGTTTAGAAGTTGGTTTAGGGCTTCTTTTGGGGTTTTCTGAGGGTTCCTTATTACGTTGAAGGTGAGGACTAACTGGTGATAGCTAATTAGCTGAGGGAGTTCTAACCACTGTAGTTGCTTCAGGGCAAGATAGTGATGACGTCTAAAAGTGGAGTTGTTAGCAAACTTTGCAATTTTATTGCAACATGACTCTAGTTTGTTTAGGTCTGTTTTCCTGATATGAATTAGGATTGGTGATGCATACATTAGGGTAGACAAGAGGTGGGTATGGGCTAAGGAGATTCTAGCTTGGTCCGATAGGAACTGTTTGTGTTTGTATAGGGTTCCTAGTTTTTTATGTACCTTTGTGATGGATTGTGAGATATGGACATTAAAGTTTAGACTTATCTATTTCAACCCCAAGCAGCTTAGTGAGGGGAGGGGGAGATTGTGGTCCCATTTTTGGAGGTGATAGTGAAGGTAGGAGGTGTGGATTTGGATTTATTGGAGGTAAAAAAAAAAAAAAAAAAGAGTAACTTGGTCTTGTTGGGATTTAGAATTAGTTGGATACCAGTAATCCATTGTTCCACGGAGCAGAAGGATTCTTGGGTAAGCTTTTGAAGAGTGGTTATGGATGGGGCTGAGCAGATTAGGGTGGAGTCGTCTGCATACTGTATAAGTGATGCATGCAGGGTGTAAATATGTAGTTTGTTAGTGAAAATGGAGAATAGTAGAGGACCCAGTATTGATCCTTGTGGGACGCCTATAGTAGTTGGCAATAGAGGATATAGTGTACTTTGCCATTTAACCGATTGTTTTCTGTCAGAGTGATAGCTTCTAAACCATGAAGTAGTAGAGGGGTGAAGGATAAGGTTGACAGTGTCTAAGAGTAGGTTATGGGAGTCCATACCAAATGCTTCTGATAGATCTAGGAATATGGCTGAAACAAATTTGTTGTTTGTATATAATTGTATATATTGTATATAAATATATAGTGTAAAGGGATGAAGGGGAAAGTGAAGTGGAGGATGGGGCAGAGACCCCAGATACAGACATAAATATATAGTGGAAAGGGATGAAGGGGAAAGTGAAGTGGAGGAAGGAGCAGAGACCCCAGACACAGACAAAAATATATGGTGGAAAGGGATGAAGGAGAAAGTGAAGTGGAGGATGGGGCAGAGGCCCCAGATACAGATATAAATATATAGTGGAAAGGGATGAAGGGGAAAGTGAAGTGGAGGAAGGAGCAGAGACCCCAGACACAGACATAAATATATAGTGGAAAGGGATGAAGGAGAAAGTGAAGTGGAGGATGGGGCAGAGGCCCCAGATACAGATATAAATATATAGTGAAAAAGGATGAAGGGGAAAGTGAAGAGGAAGATGGTAGAAGTGGAGAAAAAATATGGAAAAAAGGGAAGGATTCAAACCACTTCACTTAAAAAAATAACCAAAGGGATTAGATCTAGAGAGGTGCTGGGTTTCTGCTGAAAATTAACCCTTACTTCCTGATAGAAGCACTTTTACAAAAGGATATGAATCCCTTTCAAAAGTTCTTAAACCAGTAATGTTCCCCACTAGTCAATTTTCTTCAAACTTCTGACTTCATCAGATCCAAAAAGTTTATGAATAAAGTAACTTGCGGCTTGCTGTTATATACAGGCTTCAAAGGGAGATGAAGGAGCAGCTGGTATGACTGGTTAGTGTTAAGCTTAGTTTTGATTGACTAGGTTTGATGTTTCCATTGGATAGGACTTTTACTCCTTAATTTGTATATGTTCTTCTATAGGTGGAGTATTGTAGTTAGTCCTTTATCTGCAGGAAGATGCTGAGTTCTCTCATTCCCAAATGAAACTCATCTCCTTTGTCACAGAGTACATGGCTCATTACAGATTCAGACATACATAATATAAAGGTTATTAAGAGAAATTGGAACATCTTGAAGGGTTCAGAAGAATTAGTTGGAGTTGTCATGACAATCCCTTACTTTCATTTAAGAATAAAATGTCCTTAAAGGGACAGCTCTGCTACAGGGCTGAAGTAAACCAGTGAGACATCACAGAGACAAGGTGCTTATCCATGCAGGAACTGTAATGCCTGGAGGTATATTTATACAGGTCCATCGTTCTTACATACACACAAAGGGAAGGCTTTAGACTCTAATTTTTATGCAGTCTGTTCCACCAGGAAAGTTGTTTATTATAGTTTCTGCTTGGAGTGTAAAGTCTTATATAGGTAAGACTAACCGGTCCCTTAAGGAGCATATAATGGAACATCTGAGGGACATTAGAAATAAACAGAGTAATGCACTAGTGAAACGTACTGACGAATGTGGTGCCCCACATGAATTTAGGTTTCTAGTTATGCACATTTTTAGAGAGAGCTAGAGGAAAGGGGATATTAAGAGTAAGACTGAGCTAGCTGAACTCGCTGGATAACGCACTTCAAACCAGGCATTAAAGGAAGCTGTCTATCAAACCTTTACTACATGCACGCATACTTCCCGACTAGATGTCTTATAATAGTTTTTCATACAATGAGGCTTAAGAATAAATATTTATATGTTTTTATATATGCTAGTAAAGCATCTGTATCTTTTTAAATCTTGATTAATAAGTTAATTAGTGTTCTTTGATTGGCTCAATGAACTATTTAAAGGTTTAACTGTTTGTTTTAATGTATTTGAGTCTGAAGAAGTGGCCATGAGGTCGTGAAAGCACTTACTCTGTCATTTTATTAAAGTTATTTTGCCCCTAACCGTGGTTGGTCCTCTTTAATTTTGTTTACAAGTTGTCTTTGCTGTGCTTATAGAGGACCTTTACCTAGTCTCTATACACTTCTTTCTGGAATAATATAAAGCTTACTAATTAGTAGAATAAGAGATCCAAAAATAATCTTAACATGTTCCACAACTTGATATTACATATTCACATTCTTTATGCTTTGGGGAGCAAAACTACCTTCACCAAGAATGATGCCACAATACAGAGATAAGATGATCAGCTTTAATAATTGGCTTAAACTCTGGTGTCATTCAAAGGGGATCCAATGTCTGTCTGCCTGGGATGACATGCTGGACAAGCCACGCTGCTTCGCAAGGGACGGCTTGCACCTGTCACCCCTGGGCTTCCGGATATTGGCAAAGGCTCTTGCCACCCCCGTAGTGCCTTTTTTAGGCAAGGCTCAAATTCTAAACCTACCACCCTAGAACACAAAAAAGGAAAAAAACTAAGGGTAATGCTGCTCAATGCCAGAAGTCTCAACCTCAAGATGCACACACTCGAGGCCCTTCTCAGTATGGAGAACATCGATGTCTGTGCTGTGACTGAAACCTGGTTCAAGGCTCCTGAGAGCACCCCAGCACTATCAGGTTTTACCTCATACCATGCGTTCCGGCCCCAAAATCCGGACAACACCAAGAGAGGAGGGGGGATGTCCATATTCATCAAGGACACCCACATCTCAAGGTTGGTGGCAACGCACGATGCATCGGAGACCATCCAGGTGCAATTAACCATAGGCAAAACTGCTCTGCAATTTGTAGCATGTTACAGGCCACCCTCTCAAACTCAGGAAACTCACATAGCTTTCCTGAAAACACTGGAGGGGATAAATGTATCTCCAAACACCATTATACTAGTTGACTTCAACTACCCTAATATAGACTGGGATCACTACTCAAGCCCAAACACTCTAGCCCAAAGGTTCCTGGAGTTCATAAACTCAAATGCCATGGAACAACTAGTCACCATCCCCACAAGAGGTGAAAACATACTTGACCTCATCATCACGAAAGTACAGTTTTGTACCTACCATAAATGTAGATGTCCGATAGGTATGCATCTGCAGTCCTAACATATGGGTTGTCCTACCTCAGGCAGCCCTTCAGTCGGCCGGATTCCAAAGTCTGGGTCTGGCCTCGGCTGATGTCGCACTTCACCCGACGTCATAGCTGCTGTTTATTGGGTATAAAGGCATCAGCCGACACCATTTTCCTCAGTGTTTCTTGCCCCAGATGCCAGGTGCCCTCTAGGAAGGCTAAATTTGGATAAATGCAAATAATTCCAAACAGTAGAGAGCAAACAATATAAAAAAAAAATATATATATATATATATATATATATATATATATATATATATATATATATATATATATATATATATATATACATATACAAACAAATACACCATAATAGATTCCCCCAGCTACCTAAAAGAAGGGTAAATACCCTAGGAATACCACAAAGGGGAAGGAGGGTGGGTAATCCTGACTGCAGATGCATACCTATCGGACATCTACATTTATGGTAGGTACAAAACTGTACTATGTCCTTCAAGGATGCATTTGCAGTCCTAACATACGGGTAGAATACCATAGCCAAACTGGGGGAGGAGGCACCAAGATAAAGATGTAGTTAAGATCCCTTGCAAAACAGCAGTTGCAAAACCTGCTCGGGATCTAGAGTATAAGGGAAGATTATAATGCTTGGCAAATGTATGCACGGAGCTCCAAGTAGCAGCTTCTAAAATGTCTTTGGTAGCCACTCCTCGTAGGAAAGCTGTAGTGGTGGCTGTAGCTCTTGTGGAATGAGGTCTGATATTATCAGGAGTTGTCTTTCCATGAAAAGAGTAGCAAAATCGAATGCAATTTCCTATCCATTTTGAGATTGTCTGTTTTGAAATTGCTTTTCTTTGCACTCCTGTTGCATATGCTACCAGAAGCTGGTCAGTTTTTTTGCTGGTCTTAGTTCTGTCCAGATAGTAGCGTAATTGTCTGTGCACATCCAAGGTATGTAGTAGTCTTTCCCCCCTGTTCTGTGGGTTGGGGAAGAATGTAGGTAAATGAATCGCTTGGTTCAATGATACTCTGGAGACCACTTTTGGCATAAAGGTAGGATTAGTTCTCAGAGAGACTCTGTCCTGATGGAAGATAAGGAAGGGTTGCACTGCCATTAATGCCTGCTGGTTCAAAAGGGGGGAGTGTTAACTTTTCCAGCACAAAGTTGAGATCCCATGTAGGTAAAGGTGGTTTCCTTGGAGGTTTTACATTTTTGATTCCTCTCAAGAACTGCCTGAGTAGAGGATGAGAGAAGACAGGAGGATCCATGTTGTATTCTGCTGAAATTGCTGATGCATGAATCTTAATGGAGGAGTAAGACAGGCCATTGTGGAACAGCTCTGCTAAATATTCCAGGATGTGTGCTATGTTTGCCAATGAGACATTTTCTCCCTTTGCTGCACTCCAAATGAGGTATCTTTTCCACTTGGCTGAATAAGTCTTCCTTGTGGAGGGTCTGCGTGCCTCCAGATAATGTCCTTAACCCTCTGAGATAAACCTGGGTTATTTTGTTTTATGCAATATTCCAAGCAGCTAGCTGCAGTGTTTTCAAGTTTGGAGGTAGGATCTTGTAGTTGTCCTGTGTTAGTAGTAAGGGACAGAGGTAGAGGCCATGCGTGTGTCCGAGACATGCTTCTCAGTAGCTGGTACCAATGTTGCCTCGGCCAGTCTGGAACTATCAGAATTACCCTTGGCTGATCCTCTCTGATCTTCAGTAGAACTTTGTACATCAAGGGAAGAGGTGGAAATGCATATGCTGTCAGGTTTTTCCAGCTGAAGGAAAGGGAGTCCACCCTCCAAGCAAGTGGGTGGTATGCTCTTGTGCAGAATTTCTTCAATTGGTGATTGTGTGGGGAGGCAAACAGGTCTATCTGTGGTAGTCCCCATTTCTTTGTTATAGCTTTGAAGATATCTGGATGCAGCATCCATTGGTGAGCATCCGTGGTAGTTCTGCTTAAGGTGTCTGCTAGAGAATTTTCTTTTCCTGGTACAAATCTGGCCTGAAGTTGAATGTTGAGATTCAGGGCCACATTCCACAGGTCCATTGCCATCCGGCATAGAGGATATGAATGTGTACCTCCCTGTTTGTTGATGTACCACATGACTGTGGTATTGTCCGTCCTTATCAGCAGATGACCCTGTTGAAGAAGTGGTCTGAATGCCTGGATCGCATGTTTCACTGCCAGCATCTCCTTTAGATTTAATGTGTAGATTCAGCTGGTCTTGGGTCCATAGGCCTTGTATACACTTGTCCACCATGTGTGCCCCCCATCCTAGGTCTGAGGCGTCCGTGGTGATGGTCTGGCTTGGATGAGGTTTGTGGAAAGGTAAGCCTCTGTTCAACTGACAGGCCTGAGCCCACCACAGGAATTCTTGTTTCAGGCATGGAATTATTGGAATCTGGGCTTCTAGGCTGTGCTTGTGTTGAGACCATACATTCCTTAGGTACCATTGTAGCTTTCTCATATGCAGCCTGGCATGAGGAACCAATATTATGCAGGATGCCATGTAGCCCAGGGCTTGCAGGACTTTCCTTGCAGTAAGCTGAGTTTGTGTTGTTAATGTCATGAAGTAGACTGGTAGTTGCTTTTGTTTTTCTTCTGTGAGAAAAGCCATCTGAGTTGATGTATCTAGTTCTGCACCCAAGAATGCTATCCTTTGGGATGGTACTAGTCTTGACTTTTGCATGTTGACTGTGTATCCCAAGGCTTGCAACAGTTGGATGACATTTCCCAAATCTTTTGTCAATTTTGCCTTGTTGTCCGCTTGTATTAGGCAGCCGTCCAGGTATGGGTAAATGTGAATTCCCTGAAGTCTACAATGAGCAATTACTGATGCCAGGCATTTCATGAATACTCTGGGCGCAGTAGATAAGCCAAAGGGCAATGCTGAGAATTGAGAATGCTCTGATCCTGCAAGAAATCTGAGGTATCTTCTGCAATCTGGTCGTATAGGGACGTGCAGGTATGCCTCCTTGAGATCTAGAGTCACCAGCCAAGACTCCTTGCCCAGCATGGGAAGAAGCTGCTGGAGGGTCAGCATTTTGAATTTTGGAACACTGAGGTATGTGTTCAGTGCGGACAAGTCTAGAATAGGTCTCCATTGATTTTCTTTTCTTGGTACAAGGAAAAGCCTGGAGTAAAATCCTTGGCCTTCTTCCATAGGTGGTACCTCTTCTATAGCTCTCATCCTTAGTAAGTTGTTGATTTGTCTTAGAGCGTCTGTTTTTTGGCTTGGTGGTAGGTTTGGCATTCCTCTCTTTTTTGGTAGAGTGTGGAAGTGAAACCTGTAGCCCTTGTCTATTGTTTGTAAAGTCCATTTGTCTCCTGTAATGTAATGCCAGTTGTTGGAGAATAAGGCTAGTCTTCCGCCCAAGGGTGCTTCCAGTTGTTCCCTGGTAGGCGGAACTAGAGCCAAGTCATTGTGTCTGCCCTGTGGAAGTGGTTGTAGTTGATTCTGTGGCAGTACTTCTCTGGTTGGTAGGTTGCCACTGACATCCCCTGTAGGCACCCCTAGATTGACCTCTGCCTCTTGGGCGTCTATTTCTGCCTCTCTGTGCTCTGGAGTTGTCTGGAAAGGACCAATTCTTCGAAGGCCAATTTCTGCTAAACCTCGGAGGTTGGACCTGTAAAAAATCCTTGACTGTTTTTGCTTTTTCTTCCACCTTTAGAACCTCCTGTGCAGGGGAGCCAAACAAACTTTGTTTCTCTAAGGGAGCATCTAGGAGTTTTGACTTAACATGGTCTGGTAAGGATTGTTCTTTTAACCAGGCATGCCTTCAAATCACTGTTCCAGTCATAGCTGATCTAAAGGAAGCCTCCAGTGCATCATAGCCACATTTTAAGAAATGGTTACTGACGTGCTGAGAGTTATGTACCAAATCCTGAAGGGACTTGCGGTCTAAAGGTTCAGGAGAAGACAGTTTTTTATTTAGCTGGTCTAACAAATTCCTGGTACTGAATCATGTGAAATTGACAGTTCAAGGCCCTGGCCGAAAGAGTAGCAGAAGTATAAACCTTTTTACCCCATCTCTCTAATGCTCTAGATTCCCTTTCAGAGGGGAGAGGGTTCTTGGCAGAGGCAGCTGCCACACCTTTAGGGCCCTGTGAAATAGTTTCAGGGTCTGCAACAGGAGCCTTATACAAATGGTAGTGTGCGTCCGGGACCCTGTAATATCTGTCTGGCTTGGCAGGGGCCGGAGGAAGAGAATCAGTAGCAGTACAGACATCATTATATGCATCATCAACAACTGTTAGTACTGGCGGAATGGCTAAAGGCCTATGCTGAGGTAAGTGTAAAAAGGTCCTTAGCCTTTTCCTTGAATCTGAAAAATCCTGGCCCTGCCATTGGAAGTGTTCCCTCATAGCATGCAAGGTTTCCCCAAAGGAAAATTCTTCAGGAGGAGAAGCAGAAGGAATGGAGTCTTCTGCATCAGAATCCTCATAAGGAGAATATGGGCCTTCGTGAGGGTCTGAAATGTCTGAGTCATCCGAGGAATCATCTGTAGAGACAGGTTCCGAGGGTTCAGTCCTAGGCCTCTTGTCTGGAGGGGGCTGAGAGGCCCTGTCTGGGTGAGGTTGGGATCCTCTGATCAAAGAAATGAGATCCTCAGCCAGGCTGAGTATTTGGGAACTAGAGGTAGGCCTATGTGAAGGAGTTTTGGCAGGCAAGGCCTTTGAAGATTTAGCTGCTTTAGCCCTGGCAAAAGCCAGGATAGACATGGAAGCAGGGGGTCTAGCAGCCCCACGTGCAGGGGTAGATATGTCTAAAGGAATAGTGTCTGACAAATCCTGGGTGCCTGCTTCTGTAGCAGTAAATTCAGTAGCAGATTCAGCCATGCTCTGTGAGGCCTCGGCTATCGGAGGCATGCTTTCGGCCGAAGGAAGAACCGGGGGCTCGGTTTCAGCCGAAACAGAGACTTTCGCGGTTGGCCTAACTGTGGTTTCAGCCGAAACCGCGGGCCGCGAATGTCGGTCCTTTTCCTTGCGCTTTTTAGCTAATTGAGTAGAGTCTCAGATGGCATTTTGTATGCAAAAGCGGGACCAAAAAACTCCTCTGCAAACTCCGACCGACGTCTAAGTGTCCGTCGGTTGAAGGAAGCACAGGCTAGACAAGCTGATACGTCGTGGTCTAGGCCTAAGCAAGGAAGGCAGTAAGAGTGGAAATCCTTATGAGGTATTTGTTTCCCACAAGTTAAACAATTATTTACTTTGTCTGACATCGGCTGAGGCAAGAAAGAGTCCCCAACAGGGTACTTAGCTTTTTAGAAGTCTTCGGTAGTAGGAATCTCTGGATCTGACCGACCGGCACTTGCGAACAGCTTCTGCTTCGGGCACCGCACGGCAAGAAAGACTGAGGAAAATGGCGTCGGCTGATGCCTTTATACCCAATAAACAGCAGCTATGACGGCGGGTGAAGTGCGACATCAGCCGAGGCCAGACCCAGACTTTGGAATCCGGCCGACCGAAGCGCTGCCTGAGGCAGGACAACCCATATGTTAGGACTGCAGATGCATCTTTGAAGGACATCATGGGTTCACAATGTTCAACACCGGAAGTATACCCCTCACTGGTGAGATCAGATCATAAACTAATCTCACTGGAGGTCCTCATCCCGCCCCCACCCGAGATAAAAAAGACCACAGTGAAGAACTTCTCAAAAGCCGACTTCACACTTCTAAAGACTAGTGTGGTCTCTTAAGGCCCCCGAGCCGGCGGTAAACATTACTCAAGCCACTGAATCACTTACAAATGCCTTCTACCAGCATCTACAGGACTGCATGGATCAGGCAATCCCAAACAAAACAAAGACTCTTTGTACCAAAGGCAAGCGTCCAGTCTGGTGGACCCCAGCCATAAACAAGCTCTACAACAAAAGGAGAAAGCTACTACAAGATAGAGCAAAATCCTTAAAAGGTAAGACACCTTTGATCATTATAAGTAAAAAACCAAGAGCTCTCATAAAATCATCCAGGGCAAATTTTGAGAGAAAAATCGCTAAGGACTCAAAAGACAATCATAAGGCCTTCTTTAGCTATGTTAGAAACCTGGGAGGAAACTCCCAGATATGCTCAGAATTAGTTCAATATGATGTGAAAATTACTGAACCTACAGACATTGCCAATATACTGGCTGACAGGTTCAGTGCAAACTTCTCCCCCCCCCCCCCAAAAGGAGAGATATCTATACCAGAGGATTGTAGCCCTAACGCCCAGGTGAGAACTGCTCTCTCTAAGGCGAAAAACACAGCATCCATGGGACCGGATGGCGTCCCCGGCTGTGTGCTCCACGAACTCAACGAGGAATTAAACCCGCAGTTAGGACAGCTGTTTAATCTTAGCCTCACCTCAGGATACGTACCCAAGGAGTGGCGCACGGCAACTGTGGTCCCACTTCACAAAGGCGGTGCCTCCACAGACCCTGGAAATTACCGTCCCATCAGCTTGACAAGCCTGATCTGCAAAGCCATGGAGAGGATCATAATGGAACTCATAGGGAACTTGCAGACTTTGGATCCATCCCAGTTTGGCTTTGTCAAAGGCAGATCATGCCTTTTAAACTTGGTTGACTTTTTCGAAACAGTCACTAAGGCCATTGATGAGGGAAAGGCAGTCCATACAGCCTACCTCGACCTGGCAAAGGCTTTCAACACAATACCCCACTCAGGTATTATTGAAAAACTCATCAGCTTAAATGTAAACCCATACATCACAAGATGGGTTGCAAACTGGCTAAGTGACAAAACCCACAGGGTCAGAGTTGCTGGCGCCATGTCAGACTCAAAGCCTGTCACAAGTGGGGTCCCACAGGGCTCAGTCCTGGGCCCACTCTTGTTCGGCATCTACTTTTCTGAAGTACAAGCAAACACAGGAGGGTTATGGCTGACAGTTTGCAGATGACTGCAAACTGGGCGCCATAGTCGAAAACACATCTGACACAGATATCCTTCAGAAGGGTCTCACAGAAACGGATAACTGGTGCCAGAGCCATGGCCTAAAGTTAAACGCCAAGAAATGCATAGTCATACCCTTCAGGAAAAACAAGGTTACCCCTAGCTACCATATAGGTGGCAATCCACTGAGCACAGAAGAAGTTATCAGGGATCTGGGGACTCAGGTTGACAGTAACCTTTCGTTTGACACTCACGTTGCTAAAGTAGTTAGGAAGACCTTCTACATTGCCCACCTGATCATGAAGGGATTCACATCTAGATCAAGGGAGGTCATCGTCCCCCTGTACTCATCACTCATCAGACCAATGATTGAGTACAATGCCCCATTCGGAATGTATCTGACCCGACACCTGCAGCAGCTGGAAAGGCCCCAAAAGTTCCTTACCAAAAGGATAAAGGGTCTCAAAAATATGTCTTATGCTGCCCGACTGAAAGAACTTTAGCTCTATTCAGTTGCTTACCGCTTGCTCAGAGGTGACTTGTGCCTGACATACAAGGCCATGTCAAACCCAAACTTGATGAACATGCTTCACCTCAAAAAATCTAGATCCCTCAGAACTACAAGGGCGGGAGACTTAAACCTCGACACGGCTATTAATAGGACATGCTGGAGGGACAGATTCATCACCCAAAGACTCCCTATGCTGTGGAACAAAATCCCGGTACATGTGAGGCAGAGCACCTCGCTGGCTGTGTTCAAGAGAAATCTTGACCAATGGATGGGAGATCGCAGATATACCCCAGGGATTACCCCAGTGTCTCTGCTTGACAGAGGCACAGCAAAATAATGGGCATAGTTTTCTTCAAACTAAAGGGGTGGCGAAAGCCACAAAAACTCTGGGCTAGGCTTATAAATGCCCTTGGGCAGATAGCCTAGTATGAACCTATGAACCTATGAACATAATAGTTTTATTGTAAACTCGGGTAAGTGTCTGTCCCTGTGACTTGCATTACACTGGTTCGAGTAGAAAACAGTTGAGTGCTACACACTTTTAACTGCTTAGTTGGTCTTGGTCAGACATGGCTTATTTTTTCTTTAATATACATTAAGGTTTTTAAAATATTTATTTTAAGTCATGCTAAAAGAAAAAAAAAACAATAATGCCATATCAGTGTATTGACCATTGTGAAGTCCACTTTTATGGAGGGTAAACTCTTTTTGAATGCGATACTGTTAAGAGTCCATTCCCTTCCCTTCTCCTTGGTCAGATGATGAGGAAGTACCCCTTGGTCAGATGATGAGGAAGTACCAGCTGTGGTGTAAGTGTGACGTTGGTGATCTTAGGCCTAGGTGCAGACATAGCATTTGATTAGACACATTAGAAATATGAGTAGGAGGTACTGGGTAAAATGGGATTTCTGCAAAAAAATATGTTACTACATAAGGGGGGTCTACAGCAGTAATTAAACTAAATGGAAGACCAACACCAAAATTTGAAAGAGGAAAAGGAAAGTACAATTGTGTACACGTACCATAAATGTAGATGTTAAGAGTGTATTCACTGTTGCAGTCATTACATTTGGGTCATCTGCTTGCAGCAGTAGCCCTCAGTCGGCCTAATTAACAAAGTCTTGGATCCTGCGTCAGTTGCTGTCCCTTCTTCCATAATGTCAGGTCATCAGGGGTATAAAATATGCAGCCGACATCATTACATCAGTTTTTCTTGCCCCAGATGTCAGGTGCCCCCTAATGGGAAGCAATCAAATCTATAAATACAAGGATATACCTCCAACAAAAAAGCAAATACACCAAAAAGCTTTTTGAGCATAGTAAGTGAGAGTAGAGGTATAGCCAAAAGAAGAAAGGGGGCTGCAGGGAGAGTAACCTGGACTGCAACAGTGAATACACTCGAACATCTACATTTATGGTAAGTGTACACAACTGTACTATATTCTTCGTGTTTTCATTGTTGCAGTCATTACATTTGGGTAGATTCCCAAAGCTAAGGTTGGAAGGAGGAATTTAAATAGAATTAGGACCAGCTATAAGGCCCTGCAAGACTGCATTGGCAAAACCAGCTCTGGATTTAGAGAAAATTGGCAAATGATAATGCTTGGTGAAAGTATGTACAGAACTCCAGGTAGCAGCTTCGAGGATGTCCCTAGTAGGTACGCCCCTGAGAAAGGCTGTAGACGTAGATGCAGCCCTGGTTGAATGGGGTCTGATGCCCTGTGGGATAGGTTTTCCATGGTGCTTATAGCAGAAATGAATGCAGTGGCCTATCTATTTTGAAATGGCTTGTTTTGAAATAGCCTTCCCCTCTGTCCCTGCAGCAAATGCCACCAATAGTTGTTCAGATTTCCTTTGAGGTTTAGTCCTGTTCAAGTAGAATCTAAGTTGTCTGTGAACATCTAAAGAGTGCAGTATTCATTCCTCTTTGTTCTGTGGGTTAGGAATGAAGGTAGGCAAATGAATGGACTGATTAAGAGCCACACTGGATACCACCTTGGCCATGAAGGAGGGATTAGTTCTGAGGGACACCCTGTCCGCATGAAAGATGAAAGGTTCCACTGCCATAAGGGCCTGTAATTCAGATACCCTTCTTGCTGAAGTGATTGTTAAAAGGAATGCTGTTTTCCAGGAAAGAAATTTTAAATCTGCAGTAGCAGCTGGATCGAAAGGAAGAAGGGTGAGTTTCTCCAAGACAAAGTTAAGATCCCAGGCAGGAGTTGGAGCTCTCCTGGGTGGCCTTAATTTTTTGGCCCCTCTGAGGAACTGCTTGAGCAGTGGGTGAGAAGAGGGGAGGCTCTGTGCTATGAGCTGAAATGGCTGAGGCATGAATTTTGATGGAGGGAAAGGACAAGCCCTTATGAAGCATTTCAGTCATGTATTCTAGAATCTGAGGTAAACTGGGCACTGCTGCATTCATTCCTTGAGACTGGTTCCAGGCACAGAATCTTTTACATTTTGCAGCATAACATTTTCTAGTACTAGGCCTCCTAGCCTCTAAAATGATATCCATCACTGATTTACTGAGGGGTGGTAAAGGAGAGATTAGGTAATTAGCCAGGCTGCTAGGTTCAGGGTTTGCAGCTGAGGGTGCAGAATCTGGTTCTCCTGCTGAGACAACAGCGAAGGAGTCTGAGGCAGGTGCCATGGAGCCAAGCGTGCCATACTGTGCAAGAGAGGGTACCAGTGTTGACGAGGCCAGTCTGGTGCAATTAAAATCACCCTTGGCTTGTCCTGTTTGATCTTTAGTAGTACCTTGGAGAGCAGAGGCAGAGGAGGAAAGGCATAAACTGATAGTTTTTTCCAGCTGAAGGATAGAGCATCCACTTTCCAAGCTAGCTTGTGGGGAATCCTTGTGCAAAATTTGTTCAGTTGATGGTTCTGGGGAGAGGTAAACAGGTCTATATCTGGGCTCCCCCATTTGCTTGTCAACATGTTGAAAATCCTTGGTTCCAGTTTCCACTCATGTGAGTCCATGAGGTTTCTGCTTAGTCCGTCTGCCAGTGTATTTAGTTTTCCTGGCAGAAACTGAGCTTGTAGATTCACTTGGTAGCTCAAGGCCGTGTTCCACAATGCCATGGCTAGTCTGCAGAGGGGGTAAGAATGTGTACCCCCCTGTTTATGTACCACATCACAGTGTTGTTTGTCCATCTTTACCATTAGTTGTCCTTGAAGAATGTGGTCCTTGAAGGCCGTCACAGCATTCTGTACAGCTAACATTTCCAGGTGCATTTGACTTGGGTTCCATTTGCCTTGAATGCACTTCCTTGCCAGGTGAGCCCCCCATGCATAGTCTGATGAGTCTGTTAAAAGTTGCGCGGTAGGGGGTAATGTGAACGGTAGTCCCCTGTTTTGGTGGCAGGCCTCTGCCCACCAAAGGAACTCTAGGCGTAGGCAAGGTATGACAAGAATCCTTGCTTCTAGATCCTGTGAATGTTGACACCATAGGCATTTGAAATACCATTGTAGTTTCCTCATATGCAGCCTTGCATATGGAATTAGAAGAATGCAGGAGGCAATGAACCCCAAGGCTTGCAGTATTTGCCTTACAGATAGCTGGGTTTTTGTGACTACTTGTTTGAAGTAAGTTGTCAAATGAATCTGTTTCTCTGGCATGAGGAAAGCCATCTGGGAAGTTGTATTCAAGCTTGTTCCCAGGAATATAATTTGTTGACAGGGTACCAGGTGGGATTTCTTTTCATTTATGGTGAACCCCAGACAAGTCAGTACCCTTTGAACAAAGGCCAGATGATTCAAAAGAATGTCCTTGCTTTCTGCCTGAATTAGACAATCGTCCGGGTATGGGTATATTTGAATATTTCTTTGCCTGCAAAATGCAATGATTGGAGCTAGGCACTTTGTGAATACCCTGGGCGCAATAGATAAGCCAAAGGGCAGTGCAGAGAACTGATGGTGCATGTAGCCTGCTTTGAAGCATAGGTATCTTCTGCAAGACTCCCCGATAGGGATGTGCAGGTAGACTTCTTTTAAGTCTAGTGTTGCCAACCATGCATCCTTGCCTAGTATAGGAAGCAGCTGGTGAAGAGTCAGCATTTTGAATTTTGGAATCACCAGAAAGATGTTTAGAATAGAAAGGTCCAGATAGGACGCCGTGTATTGCTTTTTCTGGGTACCAGAAAAAGTCTCGAATAGAAACCTTGTCCATTTTCCTCTTCTGGTGCCAACTGAATAGCCCCCTTGTTTAAGAGAGAGTACTTGATTTTGGGCCACTGCCCACTGATTTGGGGTGTAGATCTGGCCACCCGCTTGGTGTTGGTAATGTGTGGAAGTGAAATCTGTATCTTTGGGACACTATATTTAAAACCCATTTGTCCTGGGTAACGAGTTCCCAGTTTTTGGCCTGTAGACCCATCTTTCCCCCTAAAGGAGCAGTCAGTTGGGAAGTGCTTGGAAGTTTTAGAAGCAAGTCATTGAGACTGTTTTCCATAGGGTGGAGTCTTACTACTCCCTGATTTGGGAGCGGAAACCCCCCACTACTTAGTCTTGTGTGTCCCTTGGGACTGAAACCTGGGATTTCTGCTATGTCTGGGTTTGGCTTGAGAAGACCTGGAAGGAGCTGGAAAGGACCAATTCTTAGAGGGCCAGTGCCTACTAAATCTAGGAGGCTGAACTTGTAAGAAATCTTTAACAGTATGCATAGATTTAGCTTTATCTTCCAACTTTTTAAGAACTTCCTCAGCCTTGTTGCCAAACAGGTGGTCCTGATTTAAGGGAGCGTCCAACAATTTAGCTTTAACATGATCAGGCAAAGATTGCTCCTTAAGCCAAGCATGCCCTATGAGCACAGACCCAGTAACAGCAGCCCTGCAAGAGGCCTCTAATGAATCAAATCCACATTGCAAAGTAGGTTTTCCAAGCTGTTCAGCAGAATATATTAAATCCTGTAACTCTATTTACAGCACAGTCAGGAATTAACATAATTTTCTGTTTAAGCAATCCAATAACATGTTGTTGATACTTTAACATATGAAACTGGTAGTTTAAAGGCCTAATGGCCAAGATTGTAGAAGTGTAAACCTTCTTACCCCATCTATCCAGAGCCCTGGAGTCTCTATCAGAAGGGGTAGGATTTTTAGCAGTAGAAGCCTTAATGCCCTTGAGTCCCTATGAAATAGTTTCTGGATCCGCAATAGGATATTTAAAAAGGAACTTGTGTGAATCAGGAACCCTGTAATATCTATCAAGGTTTTCTGGGAGCAGGAGGTAAAGTGTTAGGGGGCCAAACTAGATTCTGAAAAGGCATCATCAACAATGTCTAGTACAGGAGGAACAGCTAAAGGCCTGTGCTGCGGCAGGAGCAAGAAATCCCTAAGCCTCTTTTTTTGAATCAGAAAAATCCTGGCTTTCCCAGTGGAAATGCTCCCTTAAGAGAATGCAAAGTTTCCCCAAAAGAAAAAATCCTCTGGAGGGGAAGCAGAGGGAATAGAGTCCTCTGCATCAGAATCCTCATAAGTAGATAAGGGCAAATCCAGATCATCAGAAGAATCAGAAAAATCAGAATCCTGGTCAGAGGAATCATAAACAACTTCAGTCCTAGGTTTCTTAGAAGGGGGAGGTTGGCTTCCCCTGATTGGAGTTATAAGATCTTCAGCCACTCATTTGTTTTTTAGGCATAGAGGCCTGAGCATGCAGCCTGGGCGTCGGTTTCTTAGGCATGGTTCGAGATTTTGGCCTAAATGAAGAAGGCATCATTTTAATATGCAAGTCCATAGGCCTGAATACACCCTGAGAAGCCAGTGCCTGCACAGCAGCTCTGGACCCATCCAAGGTGGAGACATCTGCTGGCTCCACAGTTGAAGCATCTCGTGGCATACGGGACTCTGAATGGGTCTCAGTAGAGGCCTGCGATTCAGAAGTAGCGGGTATCAGGGACTGAAAGCACCTGGCGAACTGGCGACTGGCTTAGGAGAAGCGTTGTTAGCAGCTTTGGACCTCAGCGGCCTGTCTCTTTGCATTTTTTCAGAATCCCAGTAGTCAGATGGCTAACCGACATTTCTGGATAATTAAACTGAGAACCAAAATATTTAGAAGTGAAAATATACTGACGATGGATAGTGCGCTGATTAAATAAAGCACAAAACTGACAGCAAGGTATGTCATGGTCAGGGCCTAGGCAAGGAATACAGTACGAATGAAAATTTTTGTGATTTTTGTGAGGTATTTGCTTTCCACAAGTAATGCAATTATTAACTTTTACTGACATCGGTAAGGAGCAAGAAAAAGTTTCCCCGATGGGGTACTTCGCTTTTAGTTGAAGACTTCGATTCAGAAACTCTAAAATTAAAATTTCAGGAGTCAGCCGACCGGCAGCTGCGAACTGCTTCTGCTTCAGGCACCGCACGGCAAGAAAGACTGATGTAATGGCGTCAGCTGCATGTTTTATACCCCTGACAACCTGACGTCATGGAAGAAGGGACAGCAACCGAAGCAGGACCCAAGACTTTGTTAATCAGGCCGACTGAGGGTTACCTGCAAGCAGATTACCCAAATGTAATGACTGCAACAGTGAAACACGAAGTACAGTTTTGTACCTACCATAAATGTAGATGTCCGAGAGGTATGCATCTGCAGTCCTAACAAATGGGTTGTCCTGCCTCAGGCAGCCCTTCGGTCGGCTGGATTCCAAAGTCTGGGTCTGGCCTCGGCTGACGTCGCACTTCACCCGACGTCATAGCTGCTGTCAATTGGGTATAAAGGCATCAGCCGACGCCATTTTCCTCTGTTTCTTGCCCCAGATGCCAGGTGCCCTCTAGGAAGGCTAAATTTGGATAAATGCAAATGATTCCAAACAGTAGAGAGCAAACAAAAATAACCATGTATGTACATATATACAAACAAATACACCATAATAGATTCCCCCAGCTAGCTACAAGATGGGCAAATACCCTAGGAGTACCACAGAGGGGAAGGAGGGTGGGTAATCCTGACTGCAGATGCATACCTCTCGGACATCTACATTTATGGTAGGTACAAAACTGCATACCTCTCGGACATCTACATTTATGGTAGGTACAAAACTGTACTATGTCCTTCAAGGATGCATCTGCAGTCCTAACAAATGGGTAGAATACCATAGCCAAACTGGGGGTGGAGGCACTAAGAAGATTATGGTGTAGTTAAGATCCCTTGCAAAACAGCAGTGGCAAAGCCTGCTCGGGATCTGGAGTATAAAGGCAGATTATAATGCTTGGCAAATGTATGCACGGAGCTCCAAGTAGCAGCCTCTAAAATGTCTTTGGTAGCCACTCCTCGTAAGAAAGCTGTAGTAGTGGCTGTAGCCCTTGTGGAGTGAGGTCTGATGTTTTCTGGAGTTGTCTTTCCATGAAAGGAGTAACAAAATCTAATGCAATTTCCTATCCATTTTGAGATTGTCTGTTTTGAAATTGCTTTTCCTTCCATTCCTGCTGCATATGCTACCAGAAGTTGGTCAGTTTTTCTATTGTTCTTGGTTCTGTCCAGGTAGTAGCGCAATTGCCTGTGTAAATCCAAGGTATGCAGTAGTCTTTCCCCCCCTGTTCTGTGGGTTGGGAAAGAATGTTGGTAGGTGGATTGCTTGGTTCAATGATACCCTGGAGACCACCTTTGGCATAAAAGTAGGGTTAGTTCTCAAGGACAGTCTATCCTGATGGAAGATAAGGAAGGGCTGTACTGCCATTAATGCCTGTAATTCAGAAACCCTTCTTGCTGAAGTGATTGCAAGCAGGAAAGCAGTTTTCCAAGATAACTGTAATTCTGCTGTTGCTGCTGGTTCAAAAGGGGGAAGTGTTAACTTTTCTAGCACAAAGTTTAGGTCCCATGTAGGCAAAGGTGGCTTCCTTGGAGGCTTTACATTTTTAATTCCTCTCAGAAACTGCCTGAGTAGAGGATGAGAGAAGACTGGAGGATCCATGTTATATTCTGCTGAAATTGCTGGTGCATGAATCTTGATGGAGGAGTAAGACAGGCCATTGTGGAAAAGCTCTGCTAAATATTCCAGGATGTTAGCTAGGTTTGCCAATGATACATTTTCTCCTTTTGCTGCACTCCAAATGAGGTACCTTTTCCATTTTGCTGAATAAGTCTTCCTTGTGGAAGGTCTGCGAGCCTCCAGGATAATGTCTTTAACCCTCTGAGATAAATCTGGGTTATTTTGTTTTATGTAAGATTCCAAGCAGCTAGCTGCAGTGTTTTCAAGTTTGGATGCAGGATTTTGTAGTTGTTCTGTGTTAGCAGTAAAGGAACTAGAGGTAGAGGCCATGCGTGTGTCCGAGACATACTCCTCAGAAGCGGGTACCAATGCTGCCTCGGCCAGTCTGGAGCTATCAGGATGATCCTTGGGTGATCTTCTTTGATCTTCAGTAGCACTTTGTGCATCAAAGGAAGAGGTGGGAATGCATATGCTGTTAGGTTTTCCCAACTGAAGGATAGGGAGTCCACCTTCCAAGCAAGTGGGTGGTATGTCCTTGCGCAGAATTTTCTCAATTGGTGGTTGTGTGGGGATGCGAACAGGTCTATTTCTGGTAGCCCCCATTTCTTTGTAATGGATTTGAAGATGTCCGGATGCAGCATCCATTCGTGTGCATCCGTGGTAGTGCTGCTTAAGGTGTCTGCTAGTATATTTTCTTTCCTTGGCACAAATATGGCCTGGAGCTGAATGTTGAGGTTCAGGGCCACATTCCACAGGTCCACTGCCATCCGGCATAGAGGATATGAATGTGTGCCTCCCTGCTTGTTGATATACCACATAACTGTGGTGTTGTCCGTCCTTATCAGCAAATGACCTTGTTGAAGAAACGGTCTGAATGTCTGAATTGCCTGTTTCACTGCCAGCATCTCTTTTTGATTTATGTGTAGGTTCAGCTGGTCCTGTGTCCATAGGCCTTGTATACACTTGTCTGCCATGTGTGCCCCCCAACCGAGGTCTGAGGCGTCCGTGGTGATAGTCTGGCTTGGGTGAGGGTTGTGGAAAGGCAGTCCTTTGTTCAACTGACAGGCCTGAGCCCACCACAGGAATTCTTGCTTCAGGCATGGAATTATTGGAATTTGGGTTTCTAGGCTGTGCTTGTGCTGAGACCATAAATTCCTTAGGTACCATTGCAACTTCCTCATATGTAGTCTGGCATGTGGGATCAATAGTATGCAGGATGCCATGTAACCCAGGGCTTGCAGGACTTTCCTTGCTGTAAGCTGGTTCTGCGTTGTTAATGCCATGAAATAGAGTGGTAGTTGTTTTTGTTTTTCTGCTGTGAGAAATGCCATTTGATTTGATGTGTCCAGTTCTGCACCCAAGAATGTAATCCTTTGGGATGGTACCAGCCTTGACTTTATGTTGACTGTGTATCCCAAGGCCTGCAATAGGTGAATAACCTTTTCCAAATCTTTTGTTAATTTGCTCTTGTTGCCCGCTTGTATCAGGCAGTCGTCCAGGTATGGATAAATTTGAATTCCCTGAAGCCTGCAATGAGCAATTACTGATGCCAGGCATTTCGTGAATACTCTGGGCGCAGTAGATAAGCCAAAGGGCAATGCTGAGAATTGATAATGCTCTGATCCTGCAAGAAATCTGAGGTATCTTCTGCAATCTGGTCGAGTAGGGACGTGCAGGTATGCCTCCTTGAGATCTAGAGTCACCAGCCAAGACTCCTTGCCCAGCATGGGAAGAAGTTGCTGTAGGGTCAGCATTTTGAATTTTGGAACAATGAGATATGTGTTCAGAGCGGACAGGTCGAGAATAGGTCTCCATTGGTTTTCTTTTCTTGGCACCAGGAAAAGTCTGGAATAAAATCCTTGTCCTTGTTCCATAGCCGGTACCTTTTCTATAGCTCTCATCCTTAGTAAGTGGTCTATTTGCTGTAGAGCGTTTGTCCTTTGGTTTGGAGGTAGGTTTGGCATTCCTCTCTTCCTTGGTAGAGTATGGAAGTGAAACCTGTAACCTTTGTCTATTGTCTGTAAAATCCATTTGTCTCCTGTAATGTAATGCCAGTTTACTGAAAATAAGGCTAGCTTTCCGCCTAAGGGTGCTTCCAGTTGTTCCCTGGTAGGCGGTATCAGAGCCAAGTCACTGACTGTCCTGTGGAAGTGGTAGTAGCTGGATCTGTGGCAGTACTTCTCTGGTTGTTAGGCTGCCACTGACGTCCCCTGTAGGCACCTCTGGATTGACCTCTGCCTCGAGTGCCTATTTCTGCCTCTCTGTGCTCTGGTGGTGTCTGGAAAGGACCAATTCTTCGAAGGCCAATTCCTACTAAACCTAGGAGGCTGGACCTGTAAGAAATCCTTGACTGTTTGGACAGATTTTGCTTTTTCTTCCACCTTCTTTAACACTTGCTGTGCAGGGGAGCCAAACAAACTGAGTTTCTCCATGGGAGCATCTAGGAGCTTTGACTTCACATGGTCTGGTAAGGATTGCTCTTTTAACCATGCTACATGGCATCCTGCATACTATTGATCCCACTGTACCAGTCATAGCTGATCTAAAGGAAGCCTCCAGTGCATCATAGCCGCATTTTAAGGAATGATTACTGACCTGCTGAGTGTTATGTACCAAATCCTGAAGGGACTTACGGTCTATAGGTTCAGGAGAGGATAGTTTTTTATTTAGCTGATCTAACAAAAATTCCTGATACTGGATCATGTGGAATTGACAGTTTAAGGCCCTAGCCGAAAGAGTAGCAGAAGTATAAACTTTTTTACCCCATCTCTCTAATGCTCTAGATTCTCTTTGAGGGGGGAGGGGGTTTTTAGCAGTTGCTACAGCTTTGGGGCCCTGAGAAATAGTTTCAGGATCTGCAATAGGAGCCTTATACAAGTGATAATGGGTGTCCGGGACCCTGTAGTATCTATCGGGCTTAGCAGGGGCCGGGGGAAGAGAGTCAGGAGCAGTACAGGCATCATTAAATGCATCATCCACAACTGTTAGTACTGGAGGAATGGCTAAAGGCCTATGCTGTGGCAAATGTAAAAAGGTCCTTAGCCGTTTCCTAGAATCTGAAAAATCCTGGCCCTGCCATTGAAATTGCTCCCTCATAGCATGCAAGGTTTCCCCAAAAGAAAATTCTTCAGGAGGAGAGGCAGAAGGAATGGAGTCTTCTGCGTCAGAATCCTCATATGGAGAATAAGGGCCTTCTGGAGGATTTGAGTTTTCTGAATCAGAGGAATAATCCATAGAAACTGGTTCAGGGGGGCTCTGCTCTAGGCCTCTTCTCTGGAGGGGGATGAGAGGCCCTGTCAGGGTGAGGTTGGGATCCCCTGATCAAAGAAATGAGATCCTCTGCCAGGCTGAGCATTTGGGAACTAGAGCTAGGCCTGTGTGAGGGGGTTTTAGCAGGCAAGGCCTTAGAAGATTTATCTGCTTTAGCCCTAGAGAAAGCCTTGATAGACATGGATGCAGGGGGCCTAGCAGCTCCACGTGCAGGAGTAGATATGTTCAAAGGAATAGTATCTGATAAATCCTGGGTGCCTGCTACAGCAGGAGAAAGTTCAGTAGCAGATTCAGCCATGCTGAGTGAGGCCTCGGCTGTAGGAGGTATGCTTTCGGCCGAAGGAAGAACCGAGGACTCTGTTTCAGCCGAAACCGAGACACTCGCGGTTGGCTTAACCGTGGTTTCGGCTGAAACCGCGGACCGCGAGTGTCGGTCCTTTTCCTTACGCTTTTTAGCTAATTGTGAAGTCGGAGTCTCCGACGGCATTTTGTAAGCAAAAGCGGGACCAAAAAACTCCTCTGCAAACTCCGACCGACGTCTAAGTGTCCGTTGGTTGAAGGAAGCACAGGCTAGACAAGCTGCTACGTCGTGGTCTGGGCCTAAGCAAGGAAGGCAGTAAGAGTGGAAATCCTTGTGAGGTATTTGTTTCCCACAAGTTAAACAATTATTTACTTTTTCTGACATCGGCTGAGGCAAGAAAGAGTCCCCAACGGGGTACTTAGCTTTTTAGAAGTCTTCGGTAGTAGAAATCTCTGGATCTGACCGACCGGCACTTGCGAACAGCTTCTGCTTCGGGCACCGCGGCAAGAAAGACTGAGGAAAATGGCGTCGGCTGATGCCTTTATACCCAATTGACAGCAGCTATGACGTCGGGTGAAGTGCGACATCAGCCGAAGCCAGACCCAGACTTTGGAATCCGGCCGACCGAAGGGCTGCCTGAGGCAGGACAACCCATTTGTTAGGACTACAGATGCATCCTTGAAGGACATCATCAAGACAGGGCTGTTGTCATACCCCTTTTATTCCTACTATAGCTGGTGCTGTTCGCTCAAAGAACGAAGCAAAGTGTAATAAAGGGGTGGAAATGTGGACTCTAACAAGAGTATAGGAGGGCTGTGTCAGATATCACGAAAATTTTCAAAAATTTCGGAACACTAAATCAATGAGGGCTAAACTAAAGCAATGTGTGTAAACTACATCCCTACTCAACACCCCTACTCACTACACCCCTACGCATCATCTGGTAATACAATGTGCAAGCTTTTTGTCAGTACAAATTAAAATCCACAGGAATATGCATCTCAAAGTCTATAACCTCAACAAAAGAAAACTTGGATGAGTTAAAGGAAAAGGAGATGAAAATGATGCAGAGATGAAGAGTAATCCCGTCAGAGCCATGCAGGGAACCCAGCTGTGCAGAGATTAAGAGTAATCCCGTCAGAGCCATCTAGAGAACCCAGCTGTGCAGAGATGAAGAGTAATCCCGTCAGAGCCGTGCACAAAACCCAGCTGATTAAAGGTTCATTGCTTTCTTGGGGCTGGTATTTATAAAACAACCGTGGTG
This sequence comes from Protopterus annectens, assembly GCF_019279795.1. Classification (NCBI taxonomy): domain Eukaryota; kingdom Metazoa; phylum Chordata; order Ceratodontiformes; family Protopteridae; genus Protopterus; species Protopterus annectens. The sequence goes on along the minus strand of NC_056750.1, from coordinate 869,318,303 downwards.
GGGAGGGCTCTACTAGATGACATCACAGAACCATGTGATGAGATACATCTGGAATGAGAAAGTGCCAAGGATAGACTGGTGAAAACTGGTAAAATTGGGGTGAGGGGTGGCAGTCAGACATCAGACTACACACTATTTCTAAGCTACCCAAACAAGGCGAGGGATAGAATGCTATAGACAGAAAATAATGCTGTTGCAGCCAGAAGAGGGCAGCCAGGGGCTGAGAAACTACATTTACAATTACAAGGACTACCCACACTACAGCATAAACCAGCTGAGAATAATATACAACATTACAAGGACTTACCCAGACCACAGCATAAACCAGCTGCAATAATACACATTACAAGGACTACCCAAACTACACCATAAACCAGCTGAGAATAATATACAACATTAAGAGAAATCTAATGAGAAAGAAAGAGTTGGCCGGATCAGAATTACAACTACAGCCAATGAGCATCTTCTTCTTTCAGCTGCTCCAGTTAGGGTTTGCCAAAGTGGATCATCCATTTCTTCCTATCCTCTGCATCTTCCTCTGTCACACCAACCACCTGCATGTCCTCTCTCACCACATCCATAAACCTTATCTTAGGCCTTCCTCTTTTCCTCTTACCTGGCAGCTCGATCCTTAGTATCCTTTTCCCAATATACCCAGCACCCATCCTCAGCACATGTCCAAACCAATGTAATCATGCCTCTCTGGCTTTGTCTGTAAACAGTCTAACATGGGCTGATCCCCTAATATACATATTCCTAATCTTGTCCACCAGCGTCACACCCAGTGCAACTCTTAACATCTTTAACTCTGCCACATCCAGCTCTGCCTTTGTCAATGCCACTGTCTCCAACCCATGTAACATAGCTGGTCTCACTACCGTTATGCAGACCTTCCCTTTCACTCTTACTGGTACTCTGCTGTCACAAATCGCTCCTAACACTCTTCTTCACCCACTCCACCCTGCCTGTACTCTCTTCTTCACCTCTCTTCCACACTCACCATTACTCTAAACTGTTGATCCCAAGTATTTAAACTCAGCCACTTTCGCCAACTCTAGTCCCTGCATCCTCACCATTCCTCTATCTTCCCTCTCATTCACACACACATATATACCATCTTAGTCCTTATGAACTTCATTCCTCTCTTCTCTAGAGCATATCTCCACCTCTCCAGGGTCTCCGCAGCCTGTTCCCTACTCTCACTACAGATCACAATGTCATCTGCAACATCATAGTCCACAGGGACTCCTGTCTGATCTCATCTGTCAACTTGTCCATCACCACTGCAAATAAGAAAGGGCTTAAAACTGATCTTTGAGGTAACCCCCACCACATCAGTCACTCCCACTGCAGACCTCACCATTGTCACACTACCCTCGTACATATCCTGTACCACTCTTGCATACTTCTCCGCCACTCCCGACTTCCTCATACAATACCACAACTCCTCTCTAGGCACCCTGTCATATGCTTTCTCTAAGTCCACAAAGACACAATACAACTCCTTCTGACCTTCTCTGTACTTTTCCATCAACACTCTCAGAGCAAACATCACATCTGTAGTGCTCTTTCTTAGCATGAAGCCATACTGCTGATCACTAATCATCAGCTCCTTTCTTAACCTAGCTTCCATTACTCTTTCCCATACGTTCATGCTGTGAATGATAAGTTTTAGCCCTCTGTAGTTACTACAGCTCTGCACATCACCCTTACTCTTAAAAATTGGTAACAAAAACACTTTCTCCACTCCTCAGGCATCCTCTCACTTACCAAGATTTCATTAAACAATCTGGTTAGAAACTCCACTGCCATCTCTCCTAAACACCTCCATGCTTCCACAGGTATGTCATCTGGACCAACAACCATTCCATTCTTCATCCTCTTCATAGCTGTCCTTACTTCCTCCTTGCTAATCTATTGCACTTCATGATACACTATCCCCACATCATCCATCCTTCTCTCCCTCATTCTCTTCATTCATCAGCCCCTCAAACTACTCTTTCCATCTGCTCAACAGACTCTCCTCGCTTGTGAGTACGTTTCCCTGATTATCCTTTATCAACCTTACCTGCTGCACATCTTTCCCAGCTCGGTCCCTCTGGGAAACAGAAATCTGCGATTTACACAACTCTAATAAAAATGGTGGGGAAAGGAATGAAGAATATACCACTAGGAACAAAATAAGAAAAGGAGATAGATAACTTAGCAAGAATTTGAATAGGTGTATAAACCCAGTGAAATGGACATCATAAAATACAGAGGATTACTAATGAAATGGAGATGAGAGATATAAAACGACCAAACTTAACATTAACAGACGTAGGAATAAGAAGTTAATAAGTTAACAATGTTATAAAACACGACTGAGTGTGATAATGAGAGAAAACAAACCAGTAAGGAAACGGCAAGTATATCTGAAGAAATGTGCAGACAAATTAGTACACCTTGAAGCACAGCAACCAAAGTCCACAAATTCAGAATGTTTGCAAGGAAATGTCTGCACAAGTACTTTAACATGCAGAAAAAGCTGAAAAAATCTTTACAAAGGTAAATCAAATGTGTTGGTAAGGAAGGGTGAGTGACTGGCAAGGCATTTTTTAGGAAGTGTGATGAATTACAAACACTCAATAAAAGGGTTAGAGGAATTGCTTGACAAAATAGCCGGATAGGAGTGAAAATGGCAAGAAATACAGGTCTACTGGAACTGAGCGGGTTGCATGAGGAACCCCTGGTACTTTAGGGCTATAATACCTTTGCCAGCAGTAACAGCCAAAAAATGAAGTGGAAAGCAGTACAAGAACCAGCAATAGAAGATATTACAGGAGTAACGTACGGGAAAAGAGAAAAGGAACCGAGACCAGTAATGTACGGGATAAGAGAAAAGGAACTGAGACCGGAAGTAGGAGAGAGAAAGACAGGAAAATATTGTAATTATAGGAGTAATGTATGGGATAAGAGAAAAGGAACCAAGACCAGTAATGTACGGGATAAGAGGAAAGGAACCAAGACCAGTAATGTACGGGATAAGAGAAAAGGAACGGAGACCGGAAGTAGGACAGAGAAATAAGACAGGAAAATATTGTATTATAGGAGTAATGTACGGGAAAAGAGAAAAGGAACCAAGACCAGTAATGTATGGGATAAGAGAAAAGGAACCAAGACCAGTAATGTACAGGATAAGAGAAAAGGAACTGAGACCGGAAGTAGGACAGAGAAAGACAGGAAAATATTGTAATTATAGGAGTAATGTACGGGATAAGAGAAAAGGAACCAAGACCAGTAATGTACGGGATAAGAGAAAAGGAACTGAGACTGGAAGTAGGACAGAGAAATAAGACAGGAAAATATTGTAATTATAGGAGTAATGTACAGGATAAGAGAAAAGGAGCCAAGACCAGTAATGTATGGGATAAGAGAAAAGGAACCAAGACCAGTAATGTACAGGATAAGAGAAAAGGAACTGAGACCAGAAGTAGGAGAGGGAAATAAGACAGGAAAATATTGTATTATAGGAGTAATGTACGGGAAAAGAGAAAAGGAACCAAGACCAGTAATGTACGGGATAAGAGAAAAGGAACCAAGACCAGTAATGTACGGGATAAGAGAAAATGAACCAAGACCAAAAGTAGGAGAGGGAAATAAGACAGGAAAATATTTTATTACAGGAGTAATGTATGGGAAAAGAGAAAGGAACCAAGACCAGTAATGTACGGGATAAGAGAAAACAAACTGAGACCGGAAGTAGGACAGAGAAATAAGACAGGAAAATATTGTAATTATAGGAGTAATGTACGGGATAAGAGAAAAGGAACAAAGACCAGTAATGTACGGGATAAGAGAAAAGGAACCAAGACCAGTAATGTACAGGATAAGAGAAAAGGAACTGAGACCGGAAGTAGGACAGAGAAAGACAGGAAAATATTGTAATTATAGGAGTAATGTACGGGATAAGAGAAAAGGAACCAAGACCAGTAATGTACGGGATAAGAGAAAACAAACTGAGACCGGAAGTAGGACAGAGAAATAAGACAGGAAAATATTGTAATTATAGGAGTAATGTACGGGATAAGAGAAAAGGAACCAAGACCAGTAATGTACGGGATAAGAGAAAAGGAACCAAGACCAGTAATGTACGGGATAAGAGAAAACGAACTGAGACCGGAAGTAGGACAGAGAAATAAGACAGGAAAATATTGTAATTATAGGAGTAATGTACGGGATAAGAGAAAAGGAACCAAGACCAGTAATGTATGGGATAAGAGAAAAGGAACTGAGACCAGAAATGTACGGGAAAAGAGAAAAGGAACTGAGACCAGAAATGTACGGGAAAAGAGAAAAGGAACTGAGACCAGAAATGTACGGGAAAAGAGAAAAGGAACTGAGACCAGTAATGTACGGGATAAGAGAAAAGGAACCAAGACCAGTAATGTACGGGATAAGAGAAAAGGAACTGAGACCGGAAGTAGGACAGAGAAAGACAGGAAAATATTGTAATTATAGGAGTAATGTACGGGATATAAGAAAAGGAACCAAGACCAGTAATGTACGGGATACGAGAAAAGGAACCAAGACCAGTAATGTACGGGATAAGAGAAAAGTAACCAAGAACAGTAATGTACGAGATAAGAGAAAAGGAACCAAGACCAGTAATGTACGGGATAAGAGAAAAGGAACCAAGACCAGTAATGTACGGGATAAGAGAAAAGTAACCAAGAACAGTAATGTACGAGATAAGAGAAAAGGAACCAAGACCAGTAATGTACAGGATAAGAGAAAAGTAACCAAGACCAGTAATGTACGGGATAAGAAAAGGAAGCAAGACCAGTAATGTACGGGATAAGAGAAAAGGAACCAAGACCAGTAATGTACAGGATAAGAGAAAAGTAACCAAGACCAGTAATGTACAGGATAAGAGAAAAGGAACGGAGACCGGAAGTAGGAGAGAGAAAGAAGACAGGAAAATATTGTAATTATAGGAGTAATGTACGGGATAAGAGAAAAGGAACCAAGACCAGTAATGTACGGGATAAGAGAAAAGGAACTGAGACCGGAAGTAGGACAGAGAAATAAGACAGGAAAATATTGTATTATAGGAGTAATGTACGGGATAAGAGAAAAGGAACCAAGACCAGTAATGTACGGGATAAGAGAAAAGGAACCAAGACCAGTAATGTACGGGATAAGAGAAAAGGAACTGAGACCGGAAGTAGGACAGAGAAATAAGACAGGAAAATATTGTAATTATAGGAGTAATGTACGGGATAAGAGAAAAGCAACCAAGACCAGTAATGTATGGGATAAGAGAAAAGGAACTGAGACCAGAAATGTACGGGAAAAGAGAAAAGGAACTGAGACCAGTAATGTACGGGATAAGAGAAAAGGAACCAAGACCAGTAATGTACGGGATAAGAGAAAAGGAACAGAGACCGGAAGTAGGACAGAGAAATAAGACAGGAAAATATTGTAATTATAGGAGTAATGTACAGGATAAGAGAAAAGGAACCAAGACCAGTAATGTACGGGATAAGAGAAAAGGAACCAAGAACAGTAATGTACGGGATAAGAGAAAACGAACTGAGACTGGAAGTAGGACAGAGAAATAAGACAGGAAAATATTGTATTATAGGAGTAATGTACGGGATAAGAGAAAAGGAACCAAGACCAGTAATGTACGGGATAAGAGAAAAGGAACCAAGACCAGTAATGTATGGGATAAGAGAAAAGGAACTGAGACCGGAAGTAGGAGAGAGAAATAAGACAGGAAAATATTGTATTACAGGAGTAATGTACGGGATAAGAGAAAAGGAACCAAGACCAGTAATGTACGGGATAAGAGAAAAGGAACCAAGACCAGTAATGTACGGGATAAGAGAAAAGGAACCAAGACCAGAAGTAGGACAGAGAAATAAGACAGGAAAATATTGTAATTATAGGAGTAATGTACGGGAAAAGAGAAAAGGAGCCAAGACCAGTAATGTACGGGATAAGAGAAAAGGAACCAAGACCAGTAATGTACGGGATAAGAGAAAAGGAACCAAGACCAGAAGTAGGGCAGAGAAATAAGACAGGAAAATACTGTAATTATAGGAGTAATGTACGGGATAAGAGAAAAGGAACCAAGAACAGTAATGTACGGGATAAGAGAAAAGGAACGGAGACCGGAAGTAGGAGAGAGAAAGAAGACAGGAAAATATTGTAATTATAGGAGTAATGTACGGGAAAAGAGAAAAGGAACCAAGACCAGTAATGTATGGGATAAGAGAAAAGGAACAAAGACCAGTAATGTACGGGATAAGAGAAAACGAACTGAGACTGGAAGTAAGACAGAGAAATAAGACAGGAAAATATTGTATTATAGGAGTAATGTATGGGATAAGAGAAAAGGAACCAAGACCAGAAGTAGGACAGAGAAATAAGACAGGAAAATATTGTAATTATAGGAGTAATGTACGGGAAAAGAGAAAAGGAGCCAAGACCAGTAATGTACGGGATAAGAGAAAAGGAGCCAAGACCAGTAATGTACGGGATAAGAGAAAAGGAACCAAGACCAGTAATGTACGGGATAAGAGAAAAGGAACCAAGACCAGTAATGTACGGGATAAGAGAAAAGGAACTGAGACCAGAAGTAGGACAGAGAAATAAGACAGTGAAAATATTGTATTACAGGACTAATGTACGGGATAAGAGAAAAGGAACTAAGACCAGTAATGTACGGGATAAGAGAAAAGGAACCAAGACCAGTAATGTACGGGATAAGAGAAAAGGAACTGAGACCGGAAGTAGGACAGAGAAATAAGACAGGAAAATATTGTAATTATAGGAGTAATGTACGGGATAAGAGAAAAGGAACCAAGACCAGTAATGTACGGGATAAGAGAAAAGGAACCAAGACCAGTAATGTACGGGATAAGAGAAAACGAACTGAGACCAGAAGTAGGAGAGAGAAAAAAGACAGGAAAATATTGCATTATAGGAGTAGTGTACGGGATAAGAGAAAAGGAACCAAGACCAGTAATGTACGGGATAAGAGAAAAGGAACCAAGACCAGTAATGTACGGGATAAGAGAAAAGGAACTGAGACCGGAAGTAGGAGAGAGAAATAAGACAGGAAAATATTGTAATTATAGGAGTAATGTACGGGAAAAGAGAAAAGGAACCAAGACCAGTAATGTACGGGATAAGAGAAAAGGAACTGAGACCAGAAGTAGGACAGAGAAATAAGACAGTGAAAGTATTGTATTATAGGAGTAATGTACGGGATAAGAGAAAAGGAACTGAGACCAGTAATGTACGGGATAAGAGAAAAGGAACCAAGACCAGTAATGTACGGGATAAGAGAAAAGGAACCAAGACCAGAAGTAGGAGAGGGAAATAAGACAGGAAAATATTGTATTATAGGAGTAATGTACGGGATAAGAGAAAAGGAACCAAGACCAGTAATGTACGGGATAAGAGAAAAGGAACCAAGACCAGAAGTAGGAGAGGGAAATAAGACAGGAAAATATTGTATTATAGGAGTAATGTACGGGAAAAGAGAAAAGGAACCAAGACCAGTAATGTACGGGATAAGAGAAAAGGAACCAAGACCAGAAGTAGGGCAGAGAAATAAGACAGGAAAATATTGTATTACAGGAGTAATGTACGGGAAAAGAGAAAAGGAACCAAGAGCAGTAATGTACGGGAAAAGAGAAAAGGAACCAAGACCAGTAATGTACGGGAAAAGAGAAAAGGAACCAAGACCGGAAGTAGGGCAGAGAAATAAGACAGTGAAAATATTGTATTACAGGAGTAATGTACGGGATAAGAGAAAAGGAACTGAGACCGGAAGTAGGAGAGAGAAATAAGACAGTGAAAATATTGTATTACAGGAGTAATGTACGGGAAAAGAGAAAAGGAACCAAGACCAGTAATGTACGGGATAAGAGAAAAGGAACCAAGACCAGTAATGTACGGGAAAAGAGAAAAGGAACTGAGACCAGAAGTAGGACAGAGAAATAAGACAGTGAAAATATTGTATTATAGGAGTAATGTACGGGAAAAGAGAAAAGGAACCAAGATCAGAAGTAGGAGAGGGAAATAAGACAGGAAAATATTGTATTATAGGAGTAATGTACGGGAAAAGAGAAAAGGAACCAAGACCAGTAATGTACGGGATAAGAGAAAAGGAACCAAGACCAGAAGTAGGGCAGAGAAATAAGACAGGAAAATATTGTATTACAGGAGTAATGTACGGGAAAAGAGAAAAGGAACCAAGAGCAGTAATGTACGGGAAAAGAGAAAAGGAACCAAGACCAGTAATGTACGGGATAAGAGAAAAGGAACCAAGACCGGAAGTAGGAGAGGGAAATAAGACAGGAAAATATTGTATTATAGGAGTAATGTACGGGAAAAGAGAAAAGGAACCAAGACCAGTAATGTACGGGATAAGAGGAAAGGAACCAAGACCAGTAATGTACGGGATAAGAGAAAAGGAACCAAGACCAGAAGTAGGAGAGAGAAATAAGACAGTGAAAATATTGTATTACAGGAGTAATGTACGGGATAAGAGAAAAGGAACCAAGACCAGAAGTAGGACAGAGAAATAAGACAGGAAAATATTGTAATTATAGGAGTAATGTACGGGATAAGAGAAAAGCAACCAAGACCAGTAATGTACGGGATCAGAGAAAAGGAACCAAGACCAGTAATGTACAGGATAAGAGAAAAGGAACTGAGACCGCAAGTAGGAGGAGAAAGAAGACAGGAAAATATTGTAATTATAGGAGTAATGTACAGGATAAGAGAAAAGGAACCAAGACCAGTAATGTACGGGATAAGAGAAAAGGAACCAAGACCAGTAATGTACGGGATAAGAGAAAAGGAACTGAGACCGGAAGTAGGACAGAGAAATAAGACAGGAAAATATTGTAATTATAGGAGTAATGTACGGGATAAGAGAAAAGCAACCAAGACCAGTAATGTACGGGATAAGAGAAAAGGAACCAAGACCAGTAATGTACAGGATAAGAGAAAAGTAACCAAGACCAGTAATGTACGGGATAAGAGAAAAGGAACGGAGACCGGAAGTAGGAGAGAGGAAGAAGACAGGAAAATATTGTATTATAGGAGTAATGTACGGGAAAAGAGAAAAGGAACCAAGACCAGTAATGTATGGGATAAGAGAAAAGGAACCAAGACCAGTAATGTACGGGATACGAGAAAAGGAACTGAGACCGGAAGTAGGGGAGAGAAATAAGACAGGAAAATATTGTAATTATAGGAGTAATGTACGGGAAAAGAGAAAAGGAACCAAGACCAGTAATGTACGGGATAAGAGAAAAGGAACCAAGACCAGTAATGTACGGGATAAGAGAAAAGGAACTGAGACCAGAAGTAGGAGAGAGAAAGAAGACAGGAAAATATTGTATTATAGGAGTAATGTACGGGATAAGAGAAAAGGAACCAAGACCAGTAATGTACGGGATAAGAGAAAAGGAACCAAGAACAGTAATGTACGAGATAAGAGAAAAGGAACTGAGACCGGAAGTAGGACAGAGAAATAAGACAGTGAAAATATTGTATTATAGGAGTAATGTACGGGAAAAGAGAAAAGGAACCAAGACCAGTAATGTACGGGATAAGAGAAAAGGAACTGAGACCGGAAGTAGGGCAGAGAAATAAGACAGGAAAATATTGTATTACAGGAGTAATGTACGGGATAAGAGAAAAGGAACTGAGACCAGTAATGTACGGGGTAAGAGAAAAGGAACCAAGACCAGTAATGTACGGGATAAGAGAAAATGAACCAAGACCAGAAGTAGGAGAGGGAAATAAGACAGGAAAATATTGTATTACAGGAGTAATGTACGGGAAAAGAGAAAAGGAACCAAGACCAGTAATGTACGGGATAAGAGAAAAGGAACCAAGACCAGTAATGTACGGGATAAGAGAAAAGGAACTGAGACCGGAAGTAGGAGAGAGAAATAAGACAGTGAAAATATTGTATTACAGGACTAATGTACGGGATAAGAGAAAAGGAACTGAGACCGGAAGTCGGGCAGAGAAATAAGACAGTAAAAATATTGTATTACAGGAGTAATGTACGGGAAAAGAGAAAAGGAACCAAGAGCAGTAATGTACGGGAAAAGAGAAAAGGAACCAAGAGCAGTAATGGAGAGAGAAATAAGACAGGAAAATATTGTATTACAGGACTAATGTACGGGATAAGAGAAAAAGGAACCAAGACCAGAAATAGGGCAGAGAAATAAGACAGTGAAAATATTGTATTATAGGAGTAATGTACGGGATAAGAAAAAAGGAACCAAGACCAGAAGTAGGACAGAGTAATAAGACAGGAAAATATTGTAATTATAGGAGTAATGTATGGGAAAAGAGAAAAGGAACCAAGACCAGTAATGTACGGGATAAGAGAAAAAGGAACCAAGACCAGAAATAGGGCAGAGAAATAAGACAGTGAAAATATTGTATTATAGGAGTAATGTACGGGAAAAGAAAAAGGAGCCAAGACCAGAAGTAGGACAGAGATAAGAGAAAAGAAACCAAGACCAGTAATGTACGGGAAAAGAGAAAAGGAGCCAAGACCAGTAATGTACGGGAAAAGAGAAAAGGAACTGAGACCGGAAGTAGGGCAGAGAAATAAGTCAGTGAAAATATTGTAATTATAGGAGTAGTGTACAGGATAAGAGAAAAGGAACCAAGACCAGTAATGTACGGGATAAGAGAAAAGGAACTGAGACCGGAAGTAGGAGAGAGAAATAAGACAGGAAAATATTGTAATTATAGGAGTAATGTACGGGATAAGAGAAAAGGAACCAAGACCAGTAATGTACGGGATAAGAGAAAAGGAACCAAGACCAGTAATGTACGGGAAAAGAGAAAAGGAACTGAGACCAGAAGTAGGACAGAGAAATAAGACAGTGAAAATATTGTAATTATAGGAGTAATGTACGGGATAAGAGAAAAGGAACCAAGACCAGTAATGTACGGGATAAGAGAAAAGGAACTGAGACCGGAAGTAGGACAGAGAAATGACAGGAAAATATTGTAATTATAGGAGTAATGTACAGGATAAGAGAAAAGGAACCGAGACCAGAAGTAGGACAGAGAAATAAGACAGGAAAATATTGTATTACAGGAGTAATGTACGGGATAAGAGAAAAGGAACCAAGACCAGAAGTAGGACAGAGAAATAAGACAGGAAAATATTGTATTACAGGAGTAATGTACGGGATAAGAAAAAAGGAATGGAGACCAGTAATGTACGGGATAAGAGAAAAGGAACGGAGACCAGAAGTAGGAGAGACAAATAAGACAGTGAAAATATTGTATTATAGGAGTAATGTACGGGATAAAAGAAAAGGAACCAAGACCAGAAGTAGGAGAGGGAAATAAGACAGTGAAAATATTGGAATCAATCTGAAAGGGCAGAAGAGAATGAGGCTACGTGGAATGAAAGAGATAAGAATGGAGAGCGAAGGGTTAAAGAGAAACAAAAAGAACTGTGCACTACACTGATGTTTGAAGAAAAATAAGTTGTGCTATATAAAAGGGTTTTTAAGCCTTGGTATTGGCTTAGATCCAGTATATAAACATAAGATACACTGTAAAGGCAAAACAAGCTTACAATGCTACAATTAGAGAAATGAAGGGTCCACTGCCAAGAAATAAAAGGTGCACCATGCATGAGGACTACCCAAATGCTCCAAGACATAAAAAGAAATAAACAAAGCAGTTATAAAACCAGAGGCAGAAGACTGTGGAAGTGTTAAGAGTCGTCATCATCCGTGGAGAATGGAATTGAAACCTCAGAGCAATGGCTCTGGTAAATAGACATTTTTAAGGAGTGGCTCTTGGAGAAAGAGACCTGAAACCCATTTGCCTGGAGAATACCAGGAAACAGGCATTGTTAGTGGGTCTTTCTGGATTCCTCTGCCAGGGACAATGTTCTGCTTCCTCTTCATCCATGTCGTCCTATTGTGTTTGATTCCCTCTCTTCCAGGGCTTAACAAAAGGCAACATTCTCGACATCTGGGGCCACTACAAAAGCAGATTGCAGTACCTTCTGATGAAACCGCGCACTGAACACAATTAAAAAGAAATAAAGTTTCTGGTTTAACAAAAGGCAACATTCTCGACATCTGGGGCCACTAGAAAAGCAGATTGCAGTACCTTCTGATGAAACCGCGCACTGAACACAATTAAAAATAAATAAAGTTTCTGGTTTAACAAAAGGCAACATTCGACATCTGGGGTCACTACAAAAGCAGATTACAGTACCGTCTGATGAAACCGCGCACTGAACACAATTAAAAAGAAATAACGTTTCTGGTTTAACAAAAGGCAACATTCTCGACATCTGGGGCCACTACAAAAGCAGATTACAGTACCGTCCGATGAAACCGCGCACTGAACACAATTAAAAAGAAATAAAGTTTCTGGTTTAACAAAAGGCAACATTCTCGACATCTGGGGCCACTACAAAAGCAGATTGCAGTACCTTCTGATGAAACCGCGCACTGAACACAATTAAAAAGAAATAAAGTTTCTGGCATTCTCGACATCTGGGGCCACTACAAAAGCAGATTACAGTACAGTCTGATGAAATCGCGCACTGAACACAATTAAAAAGAAATAAAGTTTCTGGTTTAACAAAAGGCAACATTCTCGACATCTGGGGCCACTACAAAAGCAGATTGCAGTACCTTCTGATGAAACCGCGCAGTGAACACAATTAAAAAGAAATAAAGTTTCTGGTTTAACAAAAGGCAACATTCTCGACATCTGGGGTCACTACAAAAGCAGATTACAGTACCGTCTGATGAAACCGCGCACTGAACACAATTAAAAAGAAATAAAGTTTCTGGTTTAACAAAAGGCAACATTCTCGACATCTGGGGCCACTACAAAAGCAGATTGCAGTACTGTCTGATGAAACCGCGCACTGAACACAATTAAAAAGAAATAAAGTTTCTGGTTTTGGTATTCTCCAGGCAAATGGGTTTCAGCTCTTTCTCCTTTCAGTCTTGTTTTTATACTACATTTAATATCTTGATAAACAAAGCTGCTGTCACTAATTGAGCCAGGTGTCTTTCTGTTCCTAAAGAAACAAGTACTGCTTAACAGGCACACTACTTATTTAAAGAAACATCACTGTCTACTACAAAACCCAGGGGGACAATACAGTTAGACACTATTTATTCATAATGACTGTTTTATTACACCGCTACAGGCATTAGTGACACCACTATTTATATAATTGTGGGTCGCTTCCACTTGCAAATGGTGAGAACCACCACTCCACACACAGACACACACACACACACACACAGCCAATAAAAACAACTGCTTTCTCAAATAAAGTACAGTTGTGTCCACGTACCATAATATAAATGTTGTAGTCCTTGATCAATGGGACTTCCGGCTGTGCAGAAGCCCATGACCAGCCCAATTTCCAAAGTCTTAGCATTATCCCAAGCTGATGGATTTTTATGACTAATGCCCGGACATCAGGGTATAACAAAGACATCTGTGGGAACCATCTTCAGGTCTTTCTAAGCTGGGAAAAGCACTCTGATGCCCGAGAACAGCATGACCTCCCTACCTGCCTGGTCTTGGTAGTGAATGCAAACAGGAAGAATCAAAAGGAAAGGTTAGGATGATCCAAAGAGACAATCAGAAGGAGATGAGGTCCTTACTTACAGCAGATCAGTGTTGCTGTACATATCCCCCCCTTCCTTATCTAATATCTACAATTATGGTAATGGGGGCATGACTGTTATGTTCTTCATAGTCAATGCTGCGGCACCAATCCTTGGGAAGATTCCCAAAGCTACTCTTGAGGGTGGAGGAGATAAAGTAATGTTTTTAGGAAAAATATTTTGTAGCATGGCAGAAGATAACCCTGCCCTGGATGCCTAACCTAACTTGTAATGTTTTGTAAAGGTGTGAACAGATCTCCAGGTGGCTGCCTCTAGGACTGTGTGAGTGGGAACTCCTTTGAGGAAGGTAGTGATATTTGCCCCATGTCTGGCAGAGTGGCCTCTAATGAGGCCTGGCAGAGGCTTTTCCATGGTGTGAGTGACAGAACCTGATGAACTATGTACTCCATTTGGAGATGGTTTGCTTTGAGACAGGCCTGCTCTGTTTTCCCTCTGCAAAGGATACCAAGAACTGCTCTGCTCTGTTCTATCCAGGTAGTACCCGATCTGTCTAGTCTGTGGACATTTAGTTTGTGGAGGATTTCAGGTAAGCATCTTGAGGGGAGGAGAGGCAGCTGGTTTGAGCGGTGGTAGGGGTAAGCTTTTCCATAACATAATGGAGGGATAGGGTCCCTCCCGGGAGGTCTTAAGTGCATCATCCTTGTCAGAAACAGTTTCACATGCACGTGAGGGAAAAGTGGTGGATAGCCTACAAGCAAGCTGAAATTGCCGAAGCATGAACCTTTATGTTGGAGTAAGAAAACCCTGTCCAAACAGGTAAGGAAGGTAAAGCAATACTGAATGAATGTCTGCTTGAGCTAGAATAGTCTGTTGACTGTGACACCACATGGAGAATCTTTTCCATTTTGCCATGTATGATTTCCTGGTGTTCAGCTTTCTTGCCTCCTTAGATAACCTCTCCTTAGAATAAGGCATCAAGGTGGTATCATGGTCCAGTCCTCCTGGTAGTTAGACTGAGTGATATCAGGTTGAGGTAGAAAACTAATCGCCTGATTTGGCTGAGAAGGTCCGTGTCCTTCAGGTGCAAGCAAAATCTCCCCTCTTGGAGGTTCATGAGCAAGGAGAAAGTACAGTTGTGTACACTATTGCAGTCATTATCTGTGGGTTATCCCTGCTGTGGTAGCCCTCGGCCGGCCCGAATACCAGAGTCAATGTTTTTTTGCATTGGCTGCAGTCGCCTGTAGTCTGACGTCAGGTCGTTAGTGCTATAAAGCAAGGCAGCCAACGTCAATACATCAGTTTTTCTTGCCCTAACCTGTCAAAAGCACAAGGAAATAAGGAAAAAAGTGGTCCTGGTGGCCAAAAGCCACCTTGGAGAAAATGCTATATGGGGGATGGAGGGAGGGAAAAGTACAGTTTTGTACCTACCATAAATGTAGATGTTCGAGTGCTAATACAGCTGCAGTCATAACAGATGAATTCTCCTGCCGTCAGGCAGGTCCTCGGTAGGCCGAATTCCAAAGTCTAGGTCCGGCGTCGGTTGTCGTCACTTCTTCCCTGAAGTCAGTGCGACAGGGGTATATAGGAACCAGCCGACACCATTTTCTTCAGTTTTTCTTGCCCCAGATGTCAGGTGCCCCCAGAAGGAAGGCAATAATAAATTTGTGTGATAATGCAGTGCTATATAATTAAAATACAGTAGTTGCAAGCAAATACATCATAAATGAAAACCCCAATCAGGTTGTATGAGGATGTGTTAGCCTATAGGCCTGTCCCAAGAGGGGAGGGAGGGAAACCTGGACTGCAGCTGTATTAGCACTCAAACATCTACATTTATGGTAGGTACAAAACTGTACTATGTTCATCGTGCATACAGCTGCAGTCATAACAGATGGGTAGAATCCCAAAGCTAAGAAAGGGGTGGTAGGCACTAGTTGGAACTAGGAGGAGCCAAAATGCCCTGCAAGACTGCAGTGGCAAAGCCTGCTCTAGATTTGGAGTATAATGGTAGGTTGTAGTGCTTGGAGAAGGTATGCACAGAACTCCAAGTGGCTGCTTCCAAAATATCCTTGGTAGGAACTCCTCTGAGGAAGGCTGCAGAGGTGGTTGTGGCCCTGGTGGAATGAGTTCTAATGCCTGTAGGAACAGTTTTGCCATGAAAGGAATAGCAAAAGCGTATGCAGTGGGCTATCCATTTTGAGATTGTCTGTTTGGAAATTGGCTTCCCTTGAGCTCCTACCACATAGGCCACAAAGAGCTGTTCTGATTTTCTGAAAGGCTTTGTTCTGTCCAAATAATAACACAGCTGTCTGTGGATGTCCAAGGAATGTAGTAATCTCTCCCCTTTGTTTTGAGGATTAGGATAAAAAGTAGGTAAATGTATGGCCTGATTTAAAGCTACCCTGAATACCACTTTAGGCATAAAGGACGGGTTGGTTCGTAAGGAAACTCTGTCCTGATGGAAGATGATAAAAGGCTGGACAGCCATGAGAGCCTGTAGTTCTGAAACTCTACGAGCTGAGGTGATAGCCAGAAGGAAAGCTGTTTTCCAGGACAAATATTGCAAATCTGATGAGGCAGCTGGCTCAAAGGGAGGCAAGGTCAATTTTTCCAGAATGAAATTAAGATCCCAAGCAGGTATTGGTTGTTTCCTTGAAGGCCTTAAATTCTTAGCCCCTCTGAGGAACTGTCTTAAGAGAGGGTGAGGGAATAAAGGTGGATCAGTGTTGTATTCTGCAGAAATGGCTGAGGCATGTGTTTTGATGGAGGAGGAAAAGTCCACTGCTTAGCAGTTCAGCCAAATATTGAAGTATTTGAGGTAAATTCAGTTTTCCAGGATCCTGGCCCTTTTTCTCATTCCAGACACAAAAACGTTTCCATTTTGCGGAGTAAGCTTTTCTAGTTGATGGCCTTCTGGCCTCCAAAATGACATCCTGCACCTCCTTGGAGAGTAGGGCCTGTTGTGATGCTAAGGAATCTTCCATGCGGCTAGATTGAGTGTTTTTAGCTGGCTGTGAAGAGTTTTGAAACTGTGCTGAGTAAGAAGAAGAGGCATTACAGGCAGGGTCCATGGTGGGGAATGCATCAGGCTCCTCAGGAGTGGGTACCAGTGTTGCCTTGGCCAGTCCGGAGCAATGAGAATCTTTGGTCTGTCTGCTTTGGTCTTTAATAGAACTTTGGGCATCAGAGGAAGAGGTGGGAAGGCATAAACTGCCATTGATGTCCAACTGAAAGAAAGAGCGTCCACTCTCCAGGCCTTTGGATGGAAGATCCTTGAGCAGAATTTTGTCAACTGATGATTCTTGTGGGAGGCAAAGAGATCTATGTCTGGCCTTCCCCATTCTTGGATTATTTCTGTAAACACGTTTGGATGCAATTTCCATTCGTGTGGATCTGTCATATTCCTGCTTAGGTTGTCTGCCAGCTTGTTTTCCTTGCCTGGCAAGTACTGTGCTTGTAGTTCCATTTGTAAGTCCATGGCCATGTTCCAAAGTGACATGGCCAGTCTGCATAGGGGGTAAGAATGTGTTCCTCCCTGTTTATGTACCACATAACTGTGGTGTTGTCCGTTCTTATCAATAATTGACCTGGTTGTAGAAGGTCCTTGAAAGCTATAATAGCATTTATTACTGCTAGCATTTCTTTTTGATTGATGTGAAGGTGCTTTTCTTTTTGGGACCATTTGCCCTGAATGCACCGATCTGTCATGTGCGCCCCCCAGGTGTAGTCCAAGGCGTCTGTTGCGATGACTTGATTTGCTTGAGGCTTGCTGAATGGAAGACCTGTGTTTGTTTGGCATGCTTGAGCCCACCACAGAAATTCCTTTTGCAGACATGGAATTAGTGGTATTATTGTTTCCAAACTGTGGCTGTGTTGAGACCATATGTTTTTCAGGTACCATTGTAGTTTACTCATATGCAGCTTTGCACATGGGATTAGTAAGATGCAAGATGCCATGAATCCCAGAGCCTGCAGGATTTTCCTTGCAGTCAGCCTGGTGCAATTTGCTAAGTGTTCTGAAGTATTGTATTAGTTGCCCCTGCTTCTCTGGCATGAGGTAGGCCATCTGGGTGTTTGTGTCCAAATTGGCACCCAGGAAAATTATCTTCCGAGAGGGTATTAGCCTTGATTTCTTTTTGTTGACTGTGTATCCCAGAGATTTCAATAACATTATTACATAAGCCAGATATTTCAGAAGAATGTGCTTGCTGTCCGCTTGGATCAGGCAGTCGTCCAAATAGGGGTATATTTGTATCCCTTGAAGTCTGCAGTAGGCAATTACTGATGCCAGGCATTTCGTGAATACTCTGGGCGCAGTAGATAAGCCAAAGGGCAATGCAGAGAATTGATAATGGGTTGAACCTGCAAGAAATCGGAGGTATCTTCTGCAATTTTGTCTGATTGGGACATGCAGGTATGCCTCCTTGAGGTCCAATGTTACCAGCCAAGACTCCTTGCCCAGCATGGGAAGAAGTTGCTGTAGAGTGAGCATCTTGAATTTTGGTACGAGTAGAAATGTGTTTAGGATGGATAGATCCAAAATAGGTCTCCAATCTTTTCCCTTCCTTGGCACCAGAAATAGCCTGGAATAAAAACCTTGACCTTGTTCGTGCGTAGGTACCTCTTGAATAGCTTTCATGTTTATGAGATCTGTAATTTGCTTTTGTGCCTCTGCCCTTTGTGTGGCAGGTTTGGCATGCCTCTCATTTTTGGAAGGGTGTGAAAATGGAATTTGTAGCCTCTGTTTATAATGTCCAGGATTCATTTGTCCTTTGTGACATGCCAATTTTTTGAAAATAATGCCAGCTTTCCTCCTAAGGGGGCTGCCATTTGAAACCTGGTTGGCATGCAAAGGGGAAAGTCATTGGGTTTGCTTTCTGAAAGATTGCGAGTTGTCCTCACCACCTCTTTGTGTAGGAGCTTGCCATTGTCTGCCTCTATACGATCCTTGGGATTGTCCTCTGCCCCTCGGGCGCCTGTATCTGCCTCTTTGGGGTCTGTCTGTGACCGGAAAAGTACAGTTTTGTACCTACCATAAATGTAGATGTTCGAGGATTCCATTGCTGCAGTCCTGACTATTGGGTATAGTCCGCGTCCCAGTCGGCCCGAATACCAGAGTATAAGGCTGACGTCGGTCAGGGCGCATTAGACTGACGTCAGTACGTCAGGGTACTAATGCGCATGACCGACGTCATATCCTCAGTCTTTTCTTGCCCCAGATGTCAGAAGACCCAAAAGACAAGTCCCAAAAGAACCTGCACCAAAAACATGTATAATATATACAACAATATATGTATATAAAAATATAAGCATGTAAACTCACCTACACAACCACCCCTAAACACAGAGGGAAGGAGGGAGGTAATTGGACTGCAGCAATGGAATCCTCGAACATCTACATTTATGGTAGGTACAAAACTGTACTATGTTCTTCGCCTTCCATTGCTGCAGTCCTGACTATTGGGTAGAATCCCAAAGCAGAGGTAAGGAGGCTGGCAAATTATAAAGTAGTAGGAGCTGACAACATGCCTTGTAAAACAGCTGTGGCAAAACCAGCCCTAGTCTTAGAGTATATAGGAAGGTGATAATGCCTAGAGAAAGTATGCACTGAACTCCAAGTAGCTGCTTCCAGAATATCCTTAGTTGCCACCCCTTAGAAATGCTGTTGAAGTGGCAGTAGCCCTAGTGGAATGAGGCCTAATCCCAGCTGGTATCTCCTTGCCATGATGGGAATAACAAAATGCAATGCAAAAGCCAATCCACCTAGAAATAGTTTGTTTTGACACAGGCTTGCCCTGTGAACTCAAAGCAAAAGAAACAAGTAACTGCTGAGACTGCCTAAAATCCTTAGTCCTGCTCAAATAATAACGCAATTGCCTGTGTACATCTAAAGTGTGCAAAATCTTTTCCCTTTATTTTGAGGATCTGCAAAACGTAGGCAAATGAATAGTTTGGTTTAAAGCCACACTAGAAACCACCTTAGGCATAAAGGAAGGATTAGTACGTAATGATACCCTGTCCTTATGGAAAATCAAAAAGGCTCTACTGCCATAAGGGCCTGCAACTCAGACACCCTTCTTGCAGAAGTAATAGCCAACAGAAAAGCAGTCTTCCATGACAAATATTTCAATTCAGCAGTAGCTGCAGGCTCAAAAGGTTGTAGAGTAAGTTTTTCCAACACAAAATTGAGATCCCAAGCAGGAGTAGGAGCTCTACGTGGGGTCTTATATTCTTTGCCCTCTAAGAAACTGCTTGAACAAAGGATGCGAAAACAAAGGTGGGTCACAATCATAGTGAGCTGAAATTGCTGCAGCATGAATCTTTATGGAAGAGAAGGACAATCCTTTGTCCAATAATTCAGTAAGATATTGAAGAGCCACACTCAAATTAGGCTCTGAAATCTCCAAATTCTTTGCTGTACTCCAAAATAAAAATCTCTTCCATTTTTCATGCACACTCTCCTTGTACTAGGCCTTCTAGCTTCCATAATCACATTTAAAACTTGTTGAGGAAGTTGAGACCTGCTGTGTTTCAACACAGAATATGCCAGGCTGTTAGATGAAGAGAGTGAAGCTTGACATTGAGCAGATGACCGTCCTTCTGAGATAACAGATGAGGAATCAGAGGTAAAGGCCATGGAGGCTTCTTTACCAGACTCCGTAGTAGTGGGTACCAGTGTCGCCGAGGCCAATCTGGAGCTATCAAAATCATCCTTGGCCTGTCTTGTCTGACCTTTAATAGTACCTTTGGAAGAAGCGGTAGAGGTGGAAAGGCATACACATGAAGGTTTTTCCAACTGAAAGACAGAGCATCCACTTTCCAAGCTGTGTGATGAAACCCCTTTGTGCAATACTTTGGCAGCTGGTGGTTTAGTGGAGAAGCGAACAGATCTATGTCTGGAGTTCCCCATGACACTGTCAGTTTCTGAAATACATGAAGATCCAGTTTCCACTCGTGGGGATCCATGATTTGTCTGCTTAACACATCTGCTAAGGAGTTCTGTGCTCCTGGCAGAAACCTTGCCTGAAGAGTTAGTTGCAAGCTTAGCGCAGTCTCCCATAAAATCATTGCTTGCCTGCATAGAGGATAAGAATGTGTTCCCCCTTGCTTGTTGATGTACCACATGACAGTTGTGTTGTCTGTTAGAATCAACACCTGCCCTGGAAGAAGTAACTCCTTGAAAGCCATTAATGCAAACTGGACTGCTAACATCTCCTTCATGTTGATATGTAGATGCTGTAGTCTGGCAGGCCACTTGTCTTGTATCCACTTTCCATTTAGATGAGCTCCCAAGCAATGTCCGAGGCATCTGTCGTTAGAATCTGACTTGCCTCTGGCCGGGTCACAGAGAGTCCCTTGTTTAGGTGACATTCCTGAGCCCACCACAAAAATTCCTTTTGAATGCAAGGTATTATTTGAATGACAGTGTCCAAATCCTGGCAGTGCTGTGTCCATACATTTTTGAGATACCATTGTAGCTTCCTCATATGCAGTTTGGCATTGGGAAGCACCAGAATACAACATGCCATGAACCCTAATGCTTGAAGGACTGTCCTTGCAGTCAGCACGGACTGATGAGATAGTTGATGGAAGTAAAGTGACAGACTCTTTTGTTTGTCCGGGGTTAAAAAGGCCATCTGGGCTGCTGTATTCAGTCTTACACCCAGAAAGCACATGTCTTGAGAGGGTACTAGACTGGACTTTATTTCGTTCACAGAATACCCTAGGCATCTTAGCACTGCTATAACATATTCCAGATGCTGTAGAAGGTCTTCCTTTTCTTGAGCCAGAATCAGGCAGTCGTCCAAGTAAGGATAGATTTGAATTCCTTGTAGCCTGAAGTAAGCTATCACTGGAGCCAGAACCTTTGTGAATACTCTGGGCAGTAGATAAGCCAAAGGGCAATGCAGAGAACTGATAATGAGAATTTCCAGCTCGAAACCGCAGATACTTTCTGCAACTTAGCCTTATAGGCACATGAAGGTAAGCTTCCTTGAGATCTAAAGTTACCATCCAGTGATCTTTGCCCAGCAGAGGTAAAAGCTGTTGTAACGTCAACATCTTGAACTTGGGAATGTCCAAAAACGTGTTGAGGAGAGATAAATCCAAAATTGGTCTCCACGTGTTCCCCTTCTTTGGTACAAGGAACAGGCGAGAATAAAATCCTAGGCCCCTCTCTGACACAGGGACTGGCTGAATGGCCCCTATGTGAAGTAACTGTAAAACTTGCTTGTGAGCCTCTTTTCTTTGTAGAGGAGGAACGTCTGGCATGCCTTTGAAAGGGGCATTGTATGGAAATAAAATCTGTAACCGTGGTGAATGATATCCAACACCCATTTGTCTTGAGTAATTAAATCCCAATTTTCTTTGAAAAGAGACAGTCTTCCCCAAAGGAGCTGCCAGACGTGAATCTGCTGGCAGCTGAAAAACAGGTCATTGGGTCTGTTTACGAAAGGACTGACCCCTGCCCTCACCAGAAGTCTGAGCAGGTGAACTCCTGTTCTAGGCCTAAAAGAACTTTGAGCCCTGCCCCTACCACGCCTAGACCTACCCCTAGACTGAGAATCATAAGCAGGATATGTCCACCCCTTAGCAGGCCAATTTCTACTAAACTTCGGTGGCTGCACCTGCAAAAAATCTTTAACAGTTTGCATAGACTTAGCTTTGTCCTCCATTTTCTTTAAAACAGCTTCCACAGGCGAACCAAACAACACATCAGACTGTAAAGGAGCATCCAAAATCCTTGTCTTAACATGCTCAGCTAAATACTGATCCTTCAACCAGGCATGCCTGCGAAGAACAGAGCTGGTAGCAGCCACCCTCGAGGAGGCCT
Source organism: Protopterus annectens (assembly GCF_019279795.1). Lineage (NCBI taxonomy): Eukaryota > Metazoa > Chordata > Ceratodontiformes > Protopteridae > Protopterus > Protopterus annectens. The sequence goes on along the minus strand of NC_056750.1, from coordinate 869,295,812 downwards.
GTACAGCATCAAAACCACATTGCAAAGAATGCTTACCCACTTGTTCAGACACATGAACCAAATCCAGCAACTCTTTACACTCAATACCTTCCGCCAAAGCATCCACCTTAGATTTCAATTGTGAAAGAAGGTAATTCTGATATTTTAACATGTGAAACTGACAATTCAAAGCTCTCATGGCTAAAGTGGAAGAAGTATACACTTTCTTTCCCCACCTATCCAAAGCCCTCGCCTCTTTATCAGTGGGGACAGGATTTTTAACCACAGAAGCTTTTACACCCTTAGGCCCCTGAGAAATAGTTTCTGGGTCCGCCCTAGGACTCTTAAACAAATATTTATGAGCTTCGGGCACCCTATAATACCTATCAGGCTTAACAGGAGCAGGAGGCAAAGAGTCAGGGTTCAGGGAAGCCTCTGCAAAAACATCTTCCACCACATTCAACACAGGAGGAATAGCTAAAGGCCTATGCTGGGGTAAAAACAAGAACTCCCGAAGCCTTTTCCTAGAGTCAGAGTAATCCTGGCCTTCCCATTTAAAGTGCTCCCTCATGGAATGCAAAGTCTCTGAAAATGAGAAATCCTCAGGAGGAGACGCTGTAGGAGTGGAATCATCCACATCAGAATCAGAATAGGTAGGATACTCCTGCAAATCTTCCACAGAAGATTCTGAAGCCTCAGAACACTGTTCAAAACAATCAAACTCCCGTTCCACCCTAGGCCTCTTATCAGGCGGGGGCATAGAACCCCTAATCATAGTAATCAAATCTTCTGCCATCTTAAGCATATGTTTCTTAGGTACAGAACCTGAAATGGTAGGAGAAGCCCCCACTGAAGCTGAAGTAGGCCTACCTCTCATAGAAGTTTTGGCAACAGAAGGAGAGGCCCTAACTACCTTGGGAAGAGAGGGAAGAACAGTCACCTGAGAAGCCCCTCAGCCTGGCCTACCTCCTGAGAAGGCACATCCTGTAAGAGTATAGTTTCTGCCTGGGACTCCATGGAAACTCCTGGCAAAACCTCCGGCTCCACTGAGCCTTCTAAAGAACCGACGTCCGGGACTGCCGGTTCCTCAACCCTAGGCTTCACTGTTTTATCCTTGCGCTTCTTGAGGAAGCGGCCGGAGCATCCGGCGGCATTTTATAATTGCAACGCTTCCCAAACACTAACCTGGCACAGTCTAACCTCCTCTTAATAGTGCGTTTGTTAAACCTAGCACAAGAGCGGCAACCAACAACGCCGTGCTCAGGCCCTAAACAAGGTATACACAAGGTATGATAATCCCTATGAGGTATCTGTTTCCCACAAGAAATACAGTTATTCACTTTTCTGACATCCGGTAAAATACTGAGGCAAGAAAACCAAAATGTTCCCAACGGGTACTTAGCCAACTCTGTTTCGGTCTGAAACTCCGGTTTCGGAAGTATTTCAGAACGCCAACCTGCACTCGCAAAACTGCTTCTGCATCGGACCATGCGGCAAAAAAGACTGGGGATATGACGTCGGTCATGCGCATTAGTACCCTGACGTACTGACGTCAGTCTAATGCGCCCTGACCGACGTCAGCCTTATACTCTGGTATTCGGGCCGACTGGGACGCGGACTATACCCAATAGTCAGGACTGCAGCAATGGAAGACGAAGAACATGGACCAGTTTTTGGAAGGCCAATTTCTACTAAAACGTGGGGGTTGAACCTGTAGAAATTCTCAGTTTGCATTGATTTAGCCTTTTCCTCCATTTTCCTTAATACATCCTCAGCATTAGCACCAAATAGTACATCCTTTTGAAGAGGGGCATCTAGTAATTTAGCTTTGACATGATCAGGCAAGGCTTGTTCCTTGAGCCAGGCATGCCTACGTATGACTGATACTGTAACAGCAGCTCTACATGAAGCCTCTAGAGCATCAAAACCACATTGTAAGGTATGCTTACCCACTTGTTCTGCACTATGCATCAAATCCTGCAACTCCTTTAAGTCTGGTTGTTCAGGTTGTGACATTTTACTCTTCAATTGTGATAACAAAAACTGTTGGTATTTTAGCATACGAAACTGACAGTTTAAGGCCCTCATGGATAAGGTAGCCGAGGTATATACCTTTTTTCCCCACCTTTCTAAGGATCTGGAATCTCTCTCGGAAGGCAATGGATTTTTGGCAATGAAGGCCTTAACTCCCTTGGGGCCCTGTGAGATGGTTTCTGGGTCAGCATGGCTTTTGTAAAGAAATTGGTGTGAGTCAGGAACCCTGTAGTACCGGTCAGGCTTAACTGGAGCTGGAGGTAGAGAGTCCGGGTTAAGGCAGGCCTCCGAGTAAACATCATCTAGGATGTCCAAGACAGGAGGTATAGCCAGAGGCCTATGCTGAGGTAACAAGAGAAATTCCCTGAGCCTTTTCTTGGAATCTGAATAATCCTGGCCTTCCCAGTGGAAGTGTTCCCTTAAGGTATGCAAAGTTTCCCCAAATGAGTAATCCTCAGGGGGGGTACAGAAGGGATGGACTCCTCCGCATCAGAGTCTTCAAAAGGGGAGTAAGAATGTTCCTCATCAGAGTGCTCTGAAATAATGGAGCCCTGATCAGAGGAGGGGGAATCTTCCTCCACTCTGGGCCTTTTGTCCGGTGGGGGCTGAGAACCTCTGATTAGAGTAATTAAATCCTCAGCCATTTTAAGCATCTGTTTCTTAGGCATGGGGCCTGGAGATGGGCCCTGTGTAGCTGGTCTCTTAGTGCATGGTTGCTTTAGACTTTATGAAAGCCTTGATGGAGAAAGAAGAGGAAGGTCTGAAGACACCTTGAGTGGAGGTGGACCTGTCCACATTCTAAGTTTCAACGCCAAGAGTGGCTTCAGTATCTGTCGTCGGGGTGTGGGCAGAGGAGCCTGTGACCTCGGGCACAGGAGACACCATCAAAGAAGTGTCGTCGGTAATCAGGGGCTGTGTAGGCGCCTCATTGAGAACCGGACCACGTGTAGTCGGCTTTGGCATGGTGTCGGTAGAGGCCACGGACCTCGTGTCAGTCCTTGTCTGTGTTTTTTAGACATAAACCGGGAGTCGGAGTATCCGACGACATAGTATAGTTAAATGCTTTCCCAAAATAATGCTGGGCAAACTCCGCCCGACGCTTAATAGTGCGTTTGTTGAATGTAGCACAAAAGCGACAGACCGAGACGTCGTGGTCTGGGCCTAAACAAGGTATACAGAGGGAATGGAAATCCTTATGTGGTATTTGCTTCCCACAAGAAATACAATTATTAACTTTGTCTGACATCGGTCTGAGGCAAGAAAAGTTTCCCCAACGGGGTACTTAGCTTTTAAGAAGACTTCGGTTTCCAAATTTCATAATTTCAGGAGCTGGCCGACCGGCACTTGCGAACCGCTTCTGCTTCGGGCACCGCGTGGCAAGAAAGACTGAAGAAAATGGCATCGGCTGGTTCCTATATACCCCTGTCACACTGACGTCAGGGAAGAAGTGACGACAACCAACGCCGGACCTAGACTTCGGAATTCAGCCGACCGAGGACCCGCCTGACGGCAGGAGAACCCATCTGTTATGACTGCAGCTGTATGCACGATGAACATCCAGGAGTGCAAGAGTGAATACACTCAAACATCTACATTTATGGCAAGTGTATACAACTGTATTATGTTCTTCATGTTTCACTGTTGCAGTCATCACCTGTGGGAGGATCCCCAAATCTGAGGAGAGGGGTGGAAGGAAACAGACTCCTAGGCATGGGTCAGCAGGTTCTGCAGCACTGCAGAGGCAAACCCTGCCCTAAACATAGAAAAAAAGAGGTAGGTGGTAATGCTTTGTAATGGTATGGACAGAGGTCCAGGTGGCAGTGGTAATGCTTTGTAATGGTATGGACAGAGGTCCAGGTGGCAGCTTCCAATATGTCCCTGGTGGGGACTCTTCTAAGGAAGTCTGTGGAAGTGGAGGCTGCTCTAGTGGAATGGGTATGGATAGACTTGGGGGGGTTCCCATGTAGTCTGTATCACAAATGGATACAGTGCAATATCTATTTGGAAATGGTTTGTTTGGAAATGGGCTTCCCCTCTGCCCCAGGGGCAAAGCTGACGTGAAGTTGATCTGTTTTTCTGAAAGGTTTAGTACGGTAAAGATAGTATCTGAGTTGTCTGTGCACATCTAGCGAGTGTAGAATCCTTTCTCCCTTGTTTTGAGGGGTGGGAAAGAAGTTGGGTAGGTGTGTGGCCTAGTTGAGGGTTACATCAGACACGACCTTGGGCTTAAAGGAGGGGTTAGTCTTCAGGGAGACCCTGTCTGCATGGAAAATGATGAAGGGATCAGCAGCCATGAGAGCCTGAAGCTCCGATATCCTTCTGGCTGAGGTGATCGCTAGTAAGAAAGTAGTCTTCCAGGAGAGGTATTTCAATTCTGTTGAAGCAGCAGGTTCAAAAGGAGGTGAGGTTAGTTTTTCTAGAAGATAATTCAGGTCCCAGGGTGGTGTAGGAGGCCTTCTGGGAGGTCTGGTATTAGAAGCCCCTCTGAAGAATTGTTTAATCAAAGGATAAGAGAAGAGGGGTGGGTCTGAATTGAAATGGGCAGAACTGGCTGAGGCCGTTATTGAGTAACTCAGCTGGTAATCCAAGATAAGAGGGATGGAAGGATGGGAGGTACTGGCCCACCTGGGCTGGCTCCAGGAGCAGAATCTTTTCCATTTTCCTGTCATAAGATTTTCTGGTGCTGGGTCTTCTGGCCTCTGTGATGATGTCTAGGACCGGTTTAACAGGGACTCATTAGCTTTTAAGATACAAGCCATGCTGAAAGACTGAGAGTCTGTAAGTCTGGGTGCAGTAGCTTCCCCCTCACCTGGCAAGAGGTCTGAGATCAGGGGAAGCTGCTTGGGGGGCTGTAAGGTCAGGCTGAGCAGTAAGGGGTACCAGTGCTGTCTGGGCCAATTTGGAGCAATGAGGATGGCCTTTGGTCTCTCCTCCCTTATTTTGATCAGTACCTTGAGAATAAGGGGCACACTAGGGGAAGGCGTACACAAACAGCGAGTTCCAGGGGAAGGTCAAGGCGTCTACCTCCCACTCTAGGAGGGGATACTCCCTGGTACAGATTGGTTGAGGTGCGAGACAGAGATCCACTTCGAGTCACCCACTCCTGAGTGATGTGCAGAAAGATTTCCCTGTGGAGCTGTCATTCGTGGAGGTCCAGGATGTTTCTGCTTAGGGGGTCTGCCAGGGTATTGTTGACTCCTGGATGGTATTGGGCAATTAGGTGTACACCATGGAGGTGGCTGTAAGCCAGAGGCTCATGGCTAACTAGCACAGGGGGTAAGATTGGGACCCCACCCCCCGTTTGTTGATATACTACATTACTGTGGTGTTGTCTTTCTATAAGGAGGACCCCTGGCCTGAGATGTGGTTTGAAAGAGGTCAGAGCCTTTTGCACTGCCATCATTTCTTTCTGGCTGATGTGCAAGTGAAGTTGCTGGGCATCCCAAAGATCTTGGGTGCACCTGCACAGTCAATACTCCAGATAACAAAATAAAGTGACCAGAAAATAATATAGTGAATATTCCAGATAATAAAATCCCGGGCACTCACAGCTGCAGGCAATAAGTGTGAATCCAATGAAAAAATCCAATAGGCACAATGGTAACAAATGTTTAATAGTATGCGCTTTTGCAGTTCTTTTGACCGCTTCTTCAGACTACAATAATACAACATTTAAATACTAAAAACTGACCAATCACAGAAGATTAATCATGCGCTCATTAAGAAGTTAAAAGCATACGCTCACATATAATAAAACATATTAAAAATACAAAATAAATTCACATTATTTCAGTGTTTAAGTGCATGAGCTTTTAGAAATGGTTTCAAAGAAACTTTACTGTTTAAACCAGATGGCTTCTCTGCTTTGAAAAACAATACCCACTTCTGCTCATTAGCCTCTGTAATATTTCTCAGGTCCCCTCCCCTCATGTTGTCATGTATAATTTCTAGGACAAAAATTTAAAGCCATTGCTCATTCCCTTTTTCCATAACATGTGGTGCTAAAGCATTTTCTAAGTTCTTATTTTTCATATCTGTAAAATGTTCTAGTGTCCTTTCTTTTAAAGTACAATTAGTTTTGCCTAAATAAAACATTTGGCACTTTGTACAACAACTAAAATAGATTAAGTTTGTTGTTGTACAATCTGCTTAAAATTAAATTCAATTTTAGTACTAACTGATGGTGTATAAATTGTCTGCCACTACAAATTATATGCTAGGCAGCCTCTGTAGGGGTAGCTCCCTAGCATATTAGAGTGTACAATTTTCTTTTCAAAGTTACCCTTGTAACAAAGATGTCTTTTTAAAGATTTATTATTGATAAAGAAGAAATTTAGTTGACTAGTTACATTATTTTTTTTAACTAAAAGGACAAGTATATAGAGTTATGAGTTTATATAATGAGGGCTCACGGTTAGAATTAGCTTTATTAAATCTTAAACATGAGTTCTTGGATAGGGGCTATAAAGAGAAAGATTAGAAAACGGTATTAATGATGCATGGTCATACAGACAAAACAGATGGAGACCATACTATGGTGAACACAGTGTTAGAGAAGACAAGACTAAAGAGATCGGAGACTGGCAATCATGTCTTAAGAAATTATTTGAGAGTAACATTACCATACTCTAATGATGTATTTCCTGTAATATTAGAAAAAGAAATTGGAATATCCTAACTAAGATAGATCAGTTAAAAAATTATGTAACTAGTCAGAGTTGTTCCTTGTTTTATTATATGTGAGCATATGCTTTTATCTTCTTAATGAGCGCATGATTAATCTTCTCTGATTGGTCAGTTTTTAGTATTTAAATATGTTGTTGTATTGTACTATTGTAGTCTGAAGAAGCTGTCAGAAGAACCGCAAAAGTGCTTACTATTAAACATGTTACCATTGTGCCTACTGGATTTTTTCATTGGATTCTCACTTATTGCCTGCAGCAGTGCCCGGAATTGTTTACCTTGGGTGCACCCGCCTGCTAGGTGAGCACCCCAAGCAATGCCTGAGGTGGTGGTGATGGTCTGGCCAGTAGGGCGGAGGATGAAGGGAAGACTCTTGTTCCTGACACAGGCCTCTGCCCACCAGAGAAACTCAGTCCTTATACATGGGATCAGAGGGAGAGAGGTCTCTAGGGACAGAGTGCTGGCACCAAAGGTTCTTTAGATACCACTGAAGTTTTCTCATGTGAAGCCCCCAGGAACAAGGGATCAGAGGGAGAGAGGTCTCTAGGGACAGAGTGCTGGCACCAAAGGTTCTTTAGATACCACTGAAGTTCTCATGTGAAGCCCCCAGGAACAAGGGATCAGAGGGAGAGAGGTCTCTAGGGACAGAGTGCTGGCACCAAAGGTTCTTTAGATACCACTGAAGTTTTCTTATGCGAAGCCCCCAGGAACAAGGGATCAGAGGGAGAGAGGTCTCTAGGGACAGAGTGCTGGCACCAAAGGTTCTTTAAATACCACTGAAGTTTCCTCATGTGAAGCCCCCAGGAACAAGGTATCAGAGGGAGAGAGGTCTCTAGGGACAGAGTGCTGGCACCAAAGGTTCTTTAGATACCACTGAAGTTTTCTCATGTGAAGCCCCCAGGAACAAGGGATCAGAGGGAGAGAGGTCTCTAGGGACAGAGTGCTGGCACCAAAGGTTCTTTAGATACCACTGAAGTTCTCATGTGAAGCCCCCAGGAACAAGGGATCAGAGGGACAGAGGTCTCTAGGGACAGAGTGCTGGCACCAAAGGTTCTTCAGATACCACTGAAGTTTTCTCATGTGAAGCCCCCAGGAACAAGGGATCAGAGGGAGAGAGGTCTCTAGGGACAGAGTGCTGGCACCAAAGGTTCTTTAGATACCACTGAAGTTTTCTTATGCGAAGCCCCCAGGAACAAGGGATCAGAGGGAGAGAGGTCTCTAGGGACAGAGTGCTGGCACCAAAGGTTCTTTAAATACCACTGAAGTTTCCTCATGTGAAGCCCCCAGGAACAAGGGATCAGAGGGAGAGAGGTCTCTAGGGACAGAGTGCTGGCACCAAAGGTTCTTTAGATACCACTGAAGTTTACTTATGCGAAGCCTGGCCAGAGGAATGAGAAGAATGCAAGATGCAACGTACCCCAGGGCGTGCAGGAACTTCCTTGCAGTGAAGTGACTTCTGGAAGCTAGCTGGGTAAAGTAGAGAGGCAGGAAGCTCTGCTTTTCTGGGGATAGGAAGGCCATTTGGGATGCTGTGTCTAGCAGAGCTCCCAAGAGAATGATCTTCCTGGTGGGGTTTTGCTTTGATTTCTTCTCATTGATGGTGAACCCTAGGGAAGTTAGGAGTGATTTGACGAAGACAGGGTCCTGGAGCAGCTTTTCTTTGCACTCTGTCTAAATGAGGCAGTCATCCAGGTAAGGATAAATCTGTACATTTCTTTGTTTGCACAAGCATTTGGTGAATACTCTGGTTGCAGTAGATAAGCCAAAGGGCAGCGCAGAGAACTGAAAGTGTTGTGAGCCTGCTCTGAAGCGCAGGAATTTCCTGTACAATTCCCTGACGGGGATGTGGAAGTAGGCATCTTTTAGGTCTAGGGTCACGGAGGACCACCAGGGAGGTGTTCAGAATGGAGAGATCCAGGATGGGACACCAAGTGCCCTCTTTTTTAGGAGCAAGGAATAGTTTAGAATAAAATCCTTTGCCTGTTTGATCTGAGGGGACAGGGTCTACTGCCATGAGAGTTTGTACTGATTTCAATGCCTCTGCCTACTGATTTGGGGGTAAGTCCGGGTACCCTCTTGGAACTGGGAATTCGCTGAATGAGAATTTGTATCCCTGAAAATTATCTTTAAGACCCATTGGTCCTTTGTTACAGAAAGCCAATTGTCTTTGAAGAGGGAGATCCTTCCTCTTAGTTTTTGATGAGTGAAGGGAGGGCAGAGGGAGGAGGGGGAGTCATTGTTTTTGCCATAGAAGGTTGGCTTAGAACTCCCAGCCTTAGGGATGGAAGTGGTCCATTGTTTGCTTCTCTACTGGCCCTGGGATAGGGGCCTAGATGGTCTGTAGCCCTGTCTGCTAGGTGCAGGGAAGGCACAGTGCTTAGGGAAAGTTCCTGCTGAACCTGGGGGTTGTGCCTGAAAGAAATCTTTTACTGTCTGCATAGATTTTGCTTTGTCTTCCATCTTTTTAAGCACCTCTTTTGCTTTTTCCCCAAACAAGCACTCCTTATCTAGGGGTGCATCAATAAGTTTAGACTTGACATGATCAGAGAGAAGTTGTTCCTTCAGCCATGCAGGTCTCCTAATAACAGAGCTTGTTACTGCTGCCCTGCTAGAGGCTTTTAGGGCATCATATCCACATTATAATGAGGGTTCGGGCTTTTAGGGCATCATATCCATATTATAATGACTGCTGCCCTGCTAGAGGCTTCTAGGGCATCAAATCCACATTATAATGACTGCTGCCCTGCTAGAGGCTTTTAGGGCATCATATCCACATTATGACTGCTGCCCTGCTAGAGGCTTCTAGGGCATCAAATCCACATTATAATGACTGCTGCCCTGCTAGAGGCTTTTAGGGCATCATATCCACATGACTGCTGCCCTGCTAGAGGCTTCTAGGGCATCAAATCCACATTATAATGACTGCTGCCCTGCTAGAGGCTTTTAGGGCATCATATCCACATTATAATGACTGCTGCCCTGCTAAAGGCTTTTAGGGCATCATATCCTCATTATAATGACTGCTGCCCTGCTAGAGGCTTTTAGGGCATCATATCCACATTATAATGACTGCTGCCCTGCTAGAGGCTTTTAGGGCATCATATCCACATTATAATGACTGCTGCCCTGCTAGAGGCTTTTAGGGCATCATATCCACATTATAATGAGGGTTTGGTCACTTGACAAGCAGAGTGCAGTAAATCTGCTAACTCTTTTGAATTGGCACAACCAGGAAACGTAGCAAATAGTTCCAAAGTGTGTTGTTGATACTTTAACATGTGGAACTGACAATTGAGTGCTCTGATAGAGTAAAAAAGGATACACCTCTGCAACCTTAGCTATCTGTCCAGAGCTCTGGAGTCCTTGTCAGAAGGAAGAGTATTCTTGGCCGAATTAGTTTTCGCTCCTTTTGATCCCAGTATAATGACCTCTGGGTCTGCAGCAGGATTTCTGTACAGGTACTTGAGAATCTGGTACTCTGTAGTACCAGTCAGGTTTTCTGGGAGCAGGAGGGAGGGCGTCAGGGGCTAAGCTGGATTTATGGAAAACATCATCCACCACTTCTAAAATAGGGGGATGGCCAGGGGTCTGTGCTATGGGAGGTCCAGGAACTCTCTAAGCCTTTTCTTAGACTGTGGGAAGTCCTGGGATTTCCACTGGAATGTTCCCCAAGGGAGTGAAAGGTTTCCCCAAAGGAAAGGTCTTCTGGAGGGGAAGCAGAAGGGATGGATTCCTCTGCATCTGAACCCTCATAAGCTGTTAATGGATGCTGTTCCTCTTCAAAAACTGAATAGTCAGATTCCTCAGAATCCTATTCTATTACAATTTCTGAAGAAGGGTGCCTTTTCCTTTTAGAAGTTGTAGCCTGACTACCCCGGATAAGGGAGATGAGATTCTACACCATTTTAAGCATTTGTGCTTAGGGTGGTGGAGCAGCAGCAAGATGGTGGCTAGAAGCAGACTTCCTAGGAGGCTTCTAGGCCTGAGAGAATCTGTTGGTCTGGGAGAAACAGTAGTCAGAAGAGAAGACGTTGGTTTCTGTCCAGATTTGGTGGTGCGGAACACGAAAAAAACTGTCTACAAAAAGACCACTATGACGAATGGTTCTCACATTAAAGAGGGTACAGAACCAGTAAAGGGGGATGTCGTGGTCTGGGCCTAAACAAGTGACGCATTAGGAATGGAAGTCTCGGTGTGGGATCTGCTTTCCACAGGTGAGACAATTGTTAACTTTTACGGACATCGGTTAGTGCAAAAAAAAAAAAAGGATCCCCAACGGGGTACTTAGCTTTAGAGGTTTTCAACTGAAAATTCAACTTCTGGTAGTGATTGACCGGCACTTGTGTGAACTGCTTCTGCTACAGGCTCCACGGCAAGAAAGACTGAACGTCATCTGCCTTGTTTTATAGCACTGATGACCTGACATCAGACTACAAGCAACTGCAGCCAATGCAAGAAAACATTGACTCTGATATTCGGGCAGGCCGAGGGCTACCACAGCAGGTATAACCCACAGGTGATGACTGCAACAGTGAAACACAAAGAACATCTATTTTTGTCTGGGCCAGAAGGAGGCTACCAGAATCAAGCTGGGTCTTTCAGTCCTGGTCTTGGTGAGAACCCTTAGAATCAAGGGTAATGGATAAAAGGGATACAGGACATTCTGGCTCCATGTGAATGAGAAAGTGTCTATATTCCAGGTTCCCTCCTGTTAGGTTATGGAGCAGAACCTCAGAAGTTGCTTGTTGTGGGGAAGAGGCAAAGCAGTCTATAGATGGGATTCCCCACAACATAGAGAGATTTAGGACGCTTCCCTTTTTAACATCCATTTGCTTGGGTCTAGTAAGTCCCAGCTCAGGGAATCTGCTAGAATATTGCTGTAGCCTGGTATGTACAATGCAATGAGAGTGATCCAAGTCCTGGGCCCGCATCCAGATCTGTCTGTTAAGGCTGAACAAAGGGCAAGATAAGGTGTGTGCGTGTCCCCACACACTTACGTACCACATGACTATGGCATTTTCTGCCACAAATTTGCAGGGTTCCTGGAAAAGTGCTGTCGGAAAGCTTTCATGGCCAGAAAACTGCTAGCATTTCCTTCAGAATGACATGCAATGGTCTCTGCTTTGGGGACCAAATGCCCTGTACCTTCATTGAACCAGCTATGTCTGAGCTGTCTATGATGATGGGCTTGTCTGCCTGAGGCGGAGTGAAGGTTGCTCCTCGGTTGTTTTGTATGGTCTCCTTCCACCACAGAAGCTCCTTTTCGAGGCATGGGGGCAGGGAAGGAGGGTGTCTAGGGGTGGGGAGTGCTGTTCTCAGTTTTGAGAAATAATTGGATCAACCTTATGTGGAGCTTTTCTAAAGGGAACCCTCTGGCAGAGATAAGTTGTTTTGTAAACATGTGGGTCTTCACGTACTCTAAGGAAGACCATCTTGTCCCGAGGGATGAATGCTTTCTGTTGGATGAATTCTGATTATCATGGCTGCCAGAAACAGGATCCTTGTTTGGCAGTCATCTGAGACTTATGTACATTCAGTGCGAGACCCACTTTTTGAAAGCCGTCTACAGACATCTGGAGGGCAGGTAGGGTCACAGAAGTAGACCTTCCTTGGATGAGGCAGTGGTTTAAGTAGGGATAAATGTGCACCCCAAGCATTCTGCAATCTGCTGTTACAGGATCCAAGCATTTTGTGAACACTCCAGGCAGTAGAGCACAAAACGAAGTGGAAGCCTAAGCTATGAACCCCTTCTGTGGCGGACAGCTACAGGCACATGACGGTAGCGGTCCTTTAGATAAACTGCAACCATGGAGGTGTCCTGAAAAATCATGGGCAAATGCTGTTGCAGTAAGGATCTGGAATTTTGGCACATGAATGAATTTGTTTAACCTTGAAAGATTTAGGCTAGGTCTCAGTGTTCCTTCTTTCCTTGGTACCAGGAAGAGTCTTCAATAATAACCTTTCACTCTTGACCTGGTTAACCAGCTGTTTGACCCTTGCTTCTGCATATCATTGCTGAACAGTGACAAGAGGTTTTCTTTCTCCTTTGGGGGTCTTGGCAAGCTCAAAAAGGGGGTGAATTTTCCTGAATTGTATAAAGTACCCCTTTTCTGCAACGTTGAGAAACTAGATACCTTCCACTGGCCTAAGAACAGGGATAGCGTCTCAGAGGAAGGGAAGGGGCGGTATTCCACAGCCACAGTTGTCCCCTGTATTGGGTGGGCTCTTTGGCGGACAGGGATAGTGTCTCAGAGGAAGGGAAGGGGCGGTATTCCACAGTCACAGCTGTTCTCTGTATTGGGTGGGCTCTTTGGCGGACAGGGATAGTGTCTCAGAGGAAGGGAAGGGGTGCTATTCCACAGTCACAGCTGTCCTCTGTATTGGGTGGGCTCTTTGGCGGACAGGGATAGTGTCTCAGAGGAAGGGAAGGGGTGCTGTTCCACAGCCACAGCTGTCCTCTGTATTGGGTGGGCTCTTTGGCGGACAGGGATAGTGTCTCAGAGGAAGGGAAGGGGCGGTATTCCACAGTCACAGCTGTCCTCTGTATTGGGTGGGCTCTTTGGCGGACAGGGATAGTGTCTCAGAGGAAGGGAAGGGGCGGTATTCCACAGTCACAGCTGTCCTCTGTATTGGGTGGGCTCTTTGGCGGACAGGGATAGTGTCTCAGAGGAAGGGAAGGGGTGCTATTCCACAGTCACAGCTGTCCTCTGTATTGGGTGGGCTCTTTGGCGGACAGGGATAGTGTCTCAGAGGAAGGGAAGGGGTGCTATTCCACAGTCACAGCTGTCCTCTGTATTGGGTGGGCTCTTTAGCGGACAGGGATAGTGTCTCAGAGGAAGGGAAGGGGTGCTGTTCCACAGTCACAGTTGTTCTCTGTATTGGGTGGGCTCTTTGGCGGACAGGGATAGTGTCTCAGAGGAAGGGAAGGGGTGCTATTCCACAGCCACAGCTGTCCTCTGTATTGGGTGGGCTCTTTGGCGGACAGGGATAGTGTCTCAGAGGAAGGGAAGGGTGCTGTTCCACAGTCACAGTTGTTCTCTGTATTGGGTGGGCTCTTTGGCGGACAGGGATAGTGTCTCAGAGGAAGGGAAGGGGCGGTATTCCACAGTCACAGCTGTCCTCTGTATTGGGTGGGCTCTTTGGCGGACAGGGATAGTGTCTCAGAGGAAGGGAAGGGGTGCTATTCCACAGTCACAGCTGTCCTCTGTATTGGGTGGGCTCTTTGGCGGACAGGGATAGTGTCTCAGAGGAAGGGAAGGGGCGGTATTCCACAGTCACAGCTGTCCTCTGTATTGGGTGGGCTCTTTGGCGGACAGGGATAGTGTCTCAGAGGAAGGGAAGGGTGCTGTTCCACAGTCACAGTTGTTCTCTGTATTGGGTGGGCTCTTTGGCGGACAGGGATAGTGTCTCAGAGGAAGGGAAGGGGTGCTGTTCCACAGTCACAGTTGTTCTCTGTATTGGGTGGGCTCTTTGGCGGACAGGGATAGTGTCTCAGAGGAAGGGAAGGGGTGCTGTTCCACAGTCACAGTTGTTCTCTGTATTGGGTGGGCTCTTTGGCGGACAGGGATAGTGTCTCAGAGGAAGGGAAGGGGTGCTGTTCCACAGTCACAGTTGTTCTCTGTATTGGGTGGGCTCTTTGGCGGACAGGGATAGTGTCTCAGAGGAAGGGAAGGGGTGCTGTTCCACAGCCACAGTTGTTCTCTGTATTGGGTGGGCTCTTTGGCGGACAGGGATAGTGTCTCAGAGGAAGGGAAGGGGTGCTATTCCACAGTCACAGCTGTCCTCTGTATTGGGTGGGCTCTTTGGCGGACAGGGATAGTGTCTCAGAGGAAGGGAAGGGGCGGTATTCCACAGTCACAGTTGTTCTCTGTATTGGGTGGGCTCTTTGGCGGACAGGGATAGTGTCTCAGAGGAAGGGAAGGGGCGGTATTCCACAGTCACAGCTGTCCTCTGTATTGGGTGGGCTCTTTGGCGGACAGGGATAGTGTCTCAGAGGAAGGGAAGGGGTGCTGTTCCACAGTCACAGTTGTTCTCTGTATTGGGTGGGCTCTTTGGCGGACAGGGATAGTGTCTCAGAGGAAGGGAAGGGGCGGTATTCCACAGTCACAGCTGTCCTCTGTATTGGGTGGGCTCTTTGGCGGACAGGGATAGTGTCTCAGAGGAAGGGAAGGGGTGCTGTTCCACAGTCACAGTTGTTCTCTGTATTGGGTGGGCTCTTTGGCGGACAGGGATAGTGTCTCAGAGGAAGGGAAGGGGTGCTATTCCACAGTCACAGCTGTCCTCTGTATTGGGTGGGCTCTTTGGCGGACAGGGATAGTGTCTCAGAGGAAGGGAAGGGGTGCTGTTCCACAGTCACAGTTGTCCTCTGTATTGGGTGGGCTCTTTGGCGGACAGGGATAGTGTCTCAGAGGAAGGGAAGGGGTGCTGTTCCACAGTCACAGTTGTTCTCTGTATTGGGTGGGCTCTTTGGCGGACAGGGATAGTGTCTCAGAGGAAGGGAAGGGGTGCTGTTCCACAGTCACAGTTGTTCTCTGTATTGGGTGGGCTCTTTGGCGGACAGGGATAGTGTCTCAGAGGAAGGGAAGGGGTGCTGTTCCACAGTCACAGTTGTTCTCTGTATTGGGTGGGCTCTTTGGCGGACAGGGATAGTGTCTCAGAGGAAGGGAAGGGGTGCTATTCCACAGTCACAGCTGTCCTCTGTATTGGGTGGGCTCTTTGGCGGACAGGGATAGTGTCTCAGAGGAAGGGAAGGGGCGGTATTCCACAGTCACAGCTGTCCTCTGTATTGGGTGGGCTCTTTGGCGGACAGGGATAGTGTCTCAGAGGAAGGGAAGGGGTGCTGTTCCACAGTCACAGTTGTTCTCTGTATTGGGTGGGCTCTTTGGCGGACAGGGATAGTGTCTCAGAGGAAGGGAAGGGGTGCTGTTCCACAGTCACAGTTGTCCTCTGTATTGGGTGGGCTCTTTGGCGGACAGGGATAGTGTCTCAGAGGAAGGGAAGGGGCGGTATTCCACAGTCACAGCTGTCCTCTGTATTGGGTGGGCTCTTTGGCGGACAGGGATAGTGTCTCAGAGGAAGGGAAGGGGTGCTGTTCCACAGCCACAGCTGTCCTCTGTATTGGGTGGGCTCTTTGGCGGACAGGGATAGTGTCTCAGAGGAAGGGAAGGGGTGCTGTTCCACAGTCACAGTTGTTCTCTGTATTGGGTGGGCTCTTTGGCGGACAGGGATAGTGTCTCAGAGGAAGGGAAGGGTGCTGTTCCACAGTCACAGTTGTTCTCTGTATTGGGTGGGCTCTTTGGCGGACAGGGATAGTGTCTCAGAGGAAGGGAAGGGGTGCTGTTCCACAGTCACAGTTGTTCTCTGTATTGGGTGGGCTCTTTGGCGGACAGGGATAGTGTCTCAGAGGAAGGGAAGGGGTGCTGTTCCACAGTCACAGTTGTCCTCTGTATTGGGTGGGCTCTTTGGCGGACAGGGATAGTGTCTCAGAGGAAGGGAAGGGGCGGTATTCCACAGTCACAGCTGTCCTCTGTATTGGGTGGGCTCTTTGGCGGACAGGGATAGTGTCTCAGAGGAAGGGAAGGGGTGCTGTTCCACAGTCACAGTTGTTCTCTGTATTGGGTGGGCTCTTTGGCGGACAGGGATAGTGTCTCAGAGGAAGGGAAGGGGTGCTGTTCCACAGTCACAGTTGTTCTCTGTATTGGGTGGGCTCTTTGGCGGACAGGGATAGTGTCTCAGAGGAAGGGAAGGGGTGCTGTTCCACAGCCACAGTTGTCCTCTGTATTGGGTGGGCTCTTTGGCGGACAGGGATAGTGTCTCAGAGGAAGGGAAGGGGTGCTGTTCCACAGTCACAGTTGTCCTCTGTATTGGGTGGGCTCTTTGGCGGACAGGGATAGTGTCTCAGAGGAAGGGAAGGGGTGCTATTCCACAGTCACAGTTGTCCTCTGTATTGGGTGGGCTCTTTGGCGGACAGGGATAGTGTCTCAGAGGAAGGGAAGGGGTGCTATTCCACAGTCACAGCTGTCCTCTGTATTGGGTGGGCTCTTTGGCGGACAGGGATAGTGTCTCAGAGGAAGGGAAGGGGTGCTATTCCAGAGTCACAGTTGTTCTCTGTATTGGGTGGGCTCTTTGGCGGCATCCAATCTCTGAAGGTCTTCTGGTTGCTTCTTCTTGATTGCCTTGGTCTTTTTCCACGGAGCAACCTCCTCTGGTCTTGTCTAGAGGGAAAGGGCCAAGGTTTAAAGAAGTAGGTTCTACTGTATCTTTGGGTTGGGGACAAGTAGAATATAACAGTTTTTTTAACCCGTTTGCCTTTTTTTGTCTAGTTTCTCAAAGGCTTATTCATTCTCAAAGACTTGTTCAGCTGGGGATCCAAACAGGAACTCTGTCCAGTGGGGCATCCAATAACTCTGCTTTAACCTGGTCTGACAATGGCTGAATTCTTAGCCAAGCACGTCTGTGTATAAGTGATCCTATGACAACTGCCCTGCAAGAAGAGTCTAAGGTGTTATAACCACATTTCAAGGACTACCTGGCTATCTGTAAGGTTTCTCTAGCAATGTCCTGCATAGAATCAAATTTTGTTAAAATATTTGGAACCTCTTCAAGACAAAATGTCATCATATCAGGGCAGCAAAGCAAGAAGTTTTCTTGCCAAACCTGTTCAGGAGTCTTCTCTCCCTGTCATTAGGTAAAGGGTGGCGAGACATCCATTTGGAACCCGCTTTGGTCAGCATTAGGAGTTTTGCACAGATGTTTGTGCCAGTCAAGTACTTTGTAAAACTTACCTGGTTTCCTAGGAGCAGGTGGTAAGGAATCCAGGTGAAGGGCTATGTCCCAAAACACATCTAGCACTATGTGTACAAGGGGAATAGCCAATGGTCTAGGGGAGGGTAAGCTTTCCTGTAGTGTGTCAGAGCTTGGGAGAATTGCTCAACTTCCAAGTTAAAGGCTTCTTTCATTTTATGTACCGTGTCCCTGAAGGAAAGGTCTTCAGGTGGAGGAGGCAGAAGACAGAGTATCACAGTCAAAATCAGTGTAGGTTTGGGGCTGCAGTTGACCTCAGTAGGTGAGTTCTTCCTCATCTTGAAAGGATGAGGAGTCTTCCTTGTCTTGGAAGGCCATGTCCCTAGTCCTTCTGGTCGAAGCCAGGCAAGCTTCGAAAGTCTGTGAAGGTTCCCTGGCTTTAATGAAGGACATGAATTTCTGTGCTATCTTAACCAGGTCCTGGACTTTGGCTTGCTTCCAGGGGACTGAAGGAAAGTGCAAAACCACAGCAGGGGCGCGTTTTGGTTTAATTGTTGTTTAACAGGTGTGGCAGAGAGAGATGCTGTCAACTGAGCCTGACTTCAGAAGGAACATCAGACATCAGTGGAGCGGTGAGGACACCTTGTTCAACTGAGCCCGACTTCAGAAGGAACATCAGACATCAGTGGAGCGGTGAGGACTCCTTGTTCAACTGAGCCCGACTTTGGAAGGAACATCGGACTTCAGTGGAGTGTTGATGACTCCTTGCAGAACCAATCCTCAGCAGCTGCCAGTCCTGGGAGGCTGAAAAGGCAACTCACCAAGGTGATTGGTCGACTTGGAGGTAGATGGGATCATTTTTTCTCTGGACACTGGATCTCTGTGTTTATCTTCTCATCTTCTTATGATCACACCAGCAATCATCTGAGTGGTAAAGGAACCTGCAGAAGGTGGGAGTTCTGACATTAGCAAAGAAGCCAAAGATGATGTTTCTATATGTGCATTGAGTACCTTGGCCCTACATTTAAGGTTTCTGCACAGAATTTAGCAGAGTCAGAGCAGTTAGAGGTGTCGTGCTGAGGCTGCAAACAAAACAAAACAAGCAAAATTAGTGAAAATCTTTGTGGAATTTGCTTCCCACAGGACAGTTAATTTTTTTGAACATTAACTAGAAAATAATTTTTTCCAACAAGTTACTTATCTGTTTGGAAGCAAAAAGTCAGGAAACATGAATGAACCAACAGACTACAAGCATATAAAACACATCATCGGACTGCACGGCTAAAGAACTGGAGGTGGCATTGACAGACATCTTTGTTGGTATGGGATAATGTTAAGACTCTGGAAATTGGGCTAGTCAGGGGCGTCTGCACAGCAGGAGGTCTCAAGGATTAGTACTGCAACACTGACTATGAACAACATCACTGCATTTTTATTGATACAATTTCAAACAAAAAAAATAAAGGTAAATAAAACAGTCTGTCTGTAGTAAAATATACAGCTCAGACATTTAGACATGTTACTTATGATGTTTGTCAGGGGTACATAAAATCTTTCCCAGTGCTGACATCTTGGAAATTGCACTCTCCAGTGAACCTGTTTAAAATGCAAAGTCCTTCAGAAGAAAGACTCTACTTTGTGAAAGCATAAGCCAAGACAGCAAAAACTCCAAGAGGCGCTAGCCTTTGTATCTCGCTGTCTTTTACCTTCATGGTTTTCTCTGCGGGAAACAAAAGTGTCTTACCAGAACTTCTCAAGTGAGGCAACCTGCAGATTTGCATTACCATGACTTACAATTACATATCTTACCCTGGGCAACCATCTGAGAGCTGACTGCTCTGGCCTCAGTCCGTCTTGCTTTTTAGCAATAGTGCTCTGCAAAGCTATTCAAGACTCCTCTGAATTCCCCCAAATAACTTCTCCCATAGCATAATTACCGTGGCCTTAAAATGGTGCAGGTAAATAGCTGACATCAGGTACCTGAATCATAGAATCATAAAAAATACAAGGTAAGTGGGCCATGGGTCCAGCTACACCTTACCAATACTCTGCCTTCGACCTTACCTCCTTACCACCTTTTAAAAGGAGCAATAACCCAGTCAAACCAGGAGTGAATTTATGAATACCGAGCCAGCTGTTTAACTCCTTTATAAAGGAAGACAGTGTGTCACATTGCTTGAAGTTGATCCAGAGAAGGGCTAGTCACTATGAGACAAATCTGTCTATCCACTGTGACTTGTTTATTTGTTGAAGCAGTTTCAGATCTCTGGCCTTCATGTTCACTGGACTGCTTCATATGTGGAGATATAAAAGATCTTGGACTACTAGACCCCTAATGGCCCAAAAGGGAAGACAGAGATCACCTCTAAGGAGTCTACAGGATACTGAAAACATCCACCCTCACATAGTAGCTCAGGTCTTTCAGACCCATGACTTTTTTTTATCAGTAACCTTTTGGGTCTTCCCAACTGTTTGATATGTCTAGTAAGTTAAATCCCAAAGAAAGCATTGTATTTGATGATGGGCCTGATCAGGGCCCAAAATAGAGGGATAAGGACTTCATTGGATCTAAAGGGGTACCCTTTGCAATCAGCTGGGCAAGACACAAGGCTTTCCTAACCACTGCTGTAACGTGATGATCAGAGGAGATGGAATTATGGCCCAGATTTTAACATCTCTCACATCATTTTGATGTGGGTGGGTTTCTTTTATACTATAAAGCTTGGTGGGGGCTTAGTTTATTAAATAGGTTCATAGGTGTCTACTAGGCTAATGGCCCCAGAGCCTTTACAAGCCTAGCCTATAGGATTACCTTGGCATCGTGCCACCCGACTTTAGTTCCCAGTGCCTCTGTCGAGTAGAGCCACTGGAGTGATCCCCGGGTGAATTTCCTATTTCCTATCCACTCATCAAGATTTCTCTCGAAGAGGGCCAGCGAGGTGCTCTGTTTGACATGTATGGGAAGTCTACTCCACAGCATGGGCAGTCTCTAGATTATGAACCTGTCCCTCCAGCATGTTCTGTTGATTGTGGTAATAAGGTTGAGGTCTCTGGAGCATGTGGTGTGGGGGGATTGAGATTTCTTTAGATGTAGCATTTCTAACAGAGCTGAGTCAGACATGGCTTTGTAAGTCAAGCAGAGCTCGTCTCTAAGTAGGTAATATGAGACAGAGAATTTTTTAGTATGTCCATATAGGACACGTGTTTTAAGGCCTAAGAGCCTCTTTGTGAGGTATTTTTGCAGCCCCTCCAGTTGTTGCAGGTGTTTAGTGAAGTACATGCTAACTGGGACATTGTACTCAATGACTGGCCTAATGAGGGAAGAGTAGAGGGAGACAATGACCTCTTTCTTCCTGGATGAAAAACCCTTAATAATGAGATGTGCCACATAGGACTTTCTGACCACAGTGGCAATGTGGTGGTCAAAAGAGAGGTTACTGATTTCTTATGATGCCTTCTGTGTTCAGTGGACTACTATCAATGTGGTAATTCATGGGAACCAGGTTTGGCATTGAGCTTAAGGCCATGGTTCTGTTCTGACACCAGTCATTGGTCTCAGGGAGGCCTTTCTGTAGGATGTCAACATCACTTGGGGAGTTAATTATGGCTCCCAACCTGCAATCGTCTGCGAACTTTGTCAGCCAGAGTTCCTTTGTGTTGGCCTGGACTTCAGAGAAGTAGATACCAAACAGGAGAGGACCCAGGACTGAATCCTGAGGGACTCCACTCGTGACTGGTTGGCAGTCTGACTTGGAATCAGCTACTTTCTCACTGTTGGTTCTGTCTGTGAGCCAGTTTGCAACCCACCTAGTGATATAGGGGTTGATGCCTAGCTTAGTGAGTTTTTCTATGATTCCTGAGTGGGGAATGGTATCAAATGCCTTGGCCAGATCAAGGTAGGCTGTATGAACCACCTTGCCTTCATCCATAGCTCTGGCGACAGACTCAAAGAAGTCGACCAGATTGAGCAGGCATGATCTACCCTTCACAAAACCAAACTGTGTGGGATCCAGAGTTTGGAGGTCCCCTATATATCTTTTGTTCATTAGGTCCATGATGATTCATTCCATAGCTTTGCATATCAAGACTTGTCAGGCAAATGGGGCGATAGTTTCCAGGGTTGTGTAGTTGCTCCTCCTTTGTGGAGAGGGATGACTGTAGCAGTGCGCCATTCGGTAGGGACAAAACCTGAGGTGAGGCTGTGACTGAACAGGGCACACAGGTGAGGTACCAGCTCACTCTGTGGTTCATGTAGAACACAGCCAGGGATATTGACAGGTCCCATAGAAGCTGTATGTTTGGCCTTGGACAGTGCTGTTTTAACCTGTGCAGCAGTAATACTGGGTGCCTGGCAATCTACTGCTATTGTGATTGGTCCTTTGGTAGGGGAGAGAGGTAATGTTGGCACTGAATCTGTCGGCCAGTATATTGGCAATATCTGTTGGCTCAGTATAGGAGGTGCCATTGTGCAACAGCTCTGAACAAATCTGGGTATTGCCATGGAGATTCTTTACATAACTATAGAAGGCCTTGTGGTTGTCTTTACTATCTGCTGCAATTCTGTTTTCATAGCTAGCTTTAGAGGATTTGATCAGGGATCTCAACTTTTTGTTGAGGCTGATAAGGGAGTTTTTCCAGTCTTGGGTCTTCACCTGATTCTGCATCAGTTTCCTCCTCCTGTTGTAGACTTTGTTTATGGCAGGGGACCACCAGATTGGCTTCCTTTATTTGGAGGAGAGCGTCTTGGTTCTATTGGGTATGGCGAGATCCATGCATTTGTGTACATGTTCGTACAGTGCACTGGTGTCGGCGGTCATGCAACTATTCTCCATTTGCATGGGTGCCGTGAAGTTAGCCACCTCTGTTTTTAGTAGCCCAAAGATAGCTTTGGAGAGCCCAAAGATAGCTTTGAAGAAGTTTTTCATGGTGGTTACCTTTGCGGAGAGGGTGGAAGGGATGTGGATTCCTAAGGTGATTAGTTTGTGGTCAGATCTAACCAGGGAGGAGTTGACTATTGATGTAGAGCAAAGTTAGTAATGACCAGGTGAAGGATGTTGCTACTTCTAGTGAGGGTAAGAATGGGCTGGTCCAGGGCATTGGAATTAATGAATTCCAGGAAACATTGGGCAAGTGTATAGGTACACGAGTAGTTTTCCCAGTTAATGGAGGGGTAGTTGAAGTTGCCCACTATGACAGTATTAGGTTGGATCCTAATATTCTCCAGGGTGCTTAGGAATGTGGAGTGCGAGTCTTGGGTCATGGTTGGGAACCTATAGCAGGCTACGACCTGAATCACCATCTTACCCAATGTTAGCTACACACCTGAAGTATCTCTGATGAGTCATGCTGGGCTACCAGTCTGGAGGTGTGCACACCCTTTATGGATATGGAAATACCACCTCCTTTGGAGCTTTGGTCCAAGTTCTGGGGCCGAAAGGTATGGAATGAGTTATAGCCTGGTAGTGCAGGGGTGCTATCTGGTGCCATGAACCAGGTCTCTGTTGCAGCACAAATGTCGATGTTCTCCATTTTATGGAGTGCTTTGAGCGACTGCATTTTGAGATTTAGACTTCTAACACTGAGCAGCATGACCCTCAGATTGCATTTGTTTGTAGCTGTTACGGTGGTAATTTGGTCTTTGGAACACCACCTAAAAAAGGTACTATAGGGGTGGCAAGAGCCTTGGCTAGTATCCAGAAGCCCAGGGGTGACAGATGCAGGCCATCTCTGGAAAAGTATCTAGGTCTGTCAATCACGTCATCCCAGGCAGACAGATACTGGATCCCCTTAGAATGACACCAGAAACTTAGCCAGTTGTTGAAATCAATCATTTTCTGCTTGTACTGTGGTATCATTCTGGGTGATGGTATGAGGATGCTCAGGGCTAGGGGTCATACCAGTCTGGGCTACATAATCCGAGAGCTCCTCCATGTCTCTTTTCATGCAGTCCAGGGAGGTACATCTCAGGTCATTTACTCCCCCATGTACAATGACAGAGTCATATTTGTACTGGTTGTTTAGGGACCCGACTGTGTGCATTATGTGGCAGATCCTAGCACATGACAGGCAACTGACTGTTAGTTTCTCCTTATTCATCCTAGTGAGTGGGACATCAGTGTGTCTCACCATTGAGTCACCTAAAACTAGTGTGTTGGGCAAGCCTTTTCGGCTTAGGGGCTTTGGTTGAGTGGCACACTGTTTAGGAGAGTTATGCGTCTCATTAATGTTGCGTTGGTTGAGTGCATTTCTGCTTTGGAGGTCTCTGCTGTTTGTGTCAATTTTTATTGAGAGCCTCCGCGAAGGTGGGTGTGTGGTTTGTGTTTTTATGTGAAGGCAGTGCTGGTGTGTGTTCTGGAGGGCTGTGTGTTCCATGCGGTGTGGTGCAAGTGTTGACCTTCTCCTCTTGACCAGGTATTCTGGTCTTGGCTGCAGAGTGCATGGCTTCCAGTTTGGATATATAAAAGTGCATCTCACGCAAGTCTGAGTGTTGGGAGGTAAGAGGAGAGGGTTGTCAGTGTACATGAGGCAGTTGCTACATTGCCTTAGGATGCCCAAGCTCACCAGGCTAATAGGAGCAAGCACAGGGAACTGACCTTTAGACGTGCCTGGAGGGGTGGGCATTAATAAGAAGTACTGGAGTGGTTTCCTTGTAGAACGTTTGGGGCTGGTAGCACTGTTGTGTGCTACAATAATTGCTACAAGAAGTCTGGTAAAGTGCTAGACTAATAAGTTAGTAAAAGTGCAGGAGAGCAGATTTTTAGCATTTAAATTTTAGTCCATTTTTGCAGCTTCATTTATTAGCACTTCTAAGTTCATGTTCTAGCTTCTGCACATCAGAAGGGAATGCGAGGTGCAGGGTTTGAGTCTCACAAGGGATAATTGACTAGGCTTAAAATGGCTCCCAAGGGCAGTTAGCTTAGTACTAATCTATGAACCTATGAACCTATGAATTATGTTTGCATGTAGTATGATATTAAATGGCGAAGTCAAGCCATGCCATATGGACAGCTTGACCACTCTGTCTGTTGCGCACATCTTGTTACCTTTGCAAAATAATTTACCAGATTCATTAGGCAGGATCTAATTTTAACAAAGCCAAAGTTTTTGGGTCCCAAGTCTTATAAGATTTTTATCATAGTTTTTCAGGTCAGTTACAGATGAGACTCATCCGGCTGCTGGGTGTGTAATTTCTGGGTTCTGTGGTGCAGCCACTATTGAAAAGGAGCATCATGACCACTATGTGCAATTACTCAGGGACAAAGCCAGGTCGAATAGCTGTAGAAGCGGGTTCACCAGCACATGTTTAAATGCTGTTCGGCAGGCAGCCTGGTAAATTATCAGGTCCCACAGGGGACATATTGTTTGTACTGGAAAGTGCTTTTAACAAGCATTCTTTAGCATTGATAGGGAGATTTACATCCTTAGGGCCATATGGATTTTGTAAATATGACCCTGAGGTGAAATTGCACTGAATTCGTTTGCTAATATATTTGTGATATCCAAGGGATCTAGTTAGCTAGTGCCATTATGAATATGTTCAGAGCAATATTGGGTCTTATTTTGTAATGTAAATAAAAGATTTGTAATGCCCCTAGCTTTTGATGCCAGTCTACATTCACGAGATGCATTTTCCTGACCAAATTTTTAAGTACCTTTGATACCACTTTGATGTTGACCTCGATTTCTGGGGTTTCAGTGTTGCTGTTTTGCTGTATGTTCTAAGAAGCTTTTTTTCTTTTGATTGCATTGTTTATTAACAAATGTGGACCGCCAGGCTGCTTTGCTCTTTCACTTTCCCATTTTTATTTAGTTCTGGTAGGACAATCAAATTAATATAATTTTCTAAATGAGCATATAATTTTTTGCATAACTAGTAGTATTTTGGAGGTAACCGTTACACATGAACTTTGAGACTTCATCATACAACTGTAGGAAGTTTGTACATTTGAATATTGTGATATTTGCATCTGTTAGTTTGGGGATTTTAAAGGTTAGCACTTTGTGGTCAGACTTGACTAGGGACGGGTACATCAGTAAGAGATTGCACACATGTACTATATTTGTAAGGATCAGATCAAGAATAGTTTGCCCTGTAGTGGACACTATTTGATCCAGAGAATTATTGTTTATGAAACAGAAATAAAGTAAATCTGGAAAGCTAGTGGTGAAATGTAGAAGTCCAGGAAGTTATCAAAAGAATCAAGGAGTGTAGAAAGATGGACCAGGCCAAGAACAAATATGACTTGGCTAATGTGTCTCTCTAGCCATACTGTGAGGAGTACCCTTAGTAGCAATTGCTTCTCTAATTCACCCAACATCCTGATCATACCTGCTGCGACTTCATTGAGTTGCTTCTTTCCCCGACTTCATTAGTGCTGTTCCTCCTCTTTCATGCAGCCTGTGTCTGTACAAGTACAGCTTCCGTCAGGTTTTCCTCCTCTTTCATGCAGCCTGTGTCTGTACAAGTACAGCTTCCATCAGGTTTTCTTCATTCAGAAGCTTTTGGAAGTCCTCCTTCAGTCTTGTCCTTGATGTCCTGCGGACGGGTGAGCTGACTGTTGTTGGCATCTCTTATAAATGGTGTTATTTGTCCAGCTTCATCTTTCTGCTGTTGCCTTACAACTCAGTAGAGCTTCTTTGTGCCAGTGACTAAATCAGCTTCCAGAAGCTTGTAGAGCTTTATTCATGCTCTGTTCATTGCCACTGTGATGGCTGCCTTAGCCTCTTCCTTAGCCAACCAGTATGCCTTCTCAGACTGGTCCATCTTTTCTACCACTTCCAAAACATCATCGGTAACCCCGTTAGAATAAAGGGTAACCCCATCACCCTCAGCTGCTACAAAAGGGTAACCCCATCACCCTCAGCTGCTACACCCCTATTAATTAACCAGTGCTTTATCCAGTGAGTTGCATATTGGAATTCATGTCTTTTGATTTTAGCAATTATGTCAGTACCACTCTCAAGCTTAAAATTAAAATACATCTGAAAAGGGTTTTAAGGAGATTCTCATGAATATAAACAATGGGAATCAGTGAAATGGAACAAATAACTTGCAAATCAGGCAGAGTAACAAAACTAAGGAAGTCACTGTGCTTTCATTGTAAGAGAACGAAGACACAAGACCACAGAAAATGCCCCCATACTGCACAATCGTACAGAAACAAAAACAAGGCATGAGATTAAAAAAGACATTAAATCACATCAGCATGGCAGCTTCATCTCTCAGCTGTGAAGTATAACAGATCAGAAAAAATAAGTTCTACTTCTTGTGGTATTACGGACACCATCACTGAATGCAACATGAACAGATAGCAAAAATGCTTTGCTTTTTACAGTTTTGAGATGTGGTCATCCTTGTGTATTTCATATGTTCACACTGGTCATACTAAATACATATATGACACTGCTAACACTTGTTTCTAGCAACCGTCTACACACTTATTGTCTAGAAGTGGGAATGACAACATATCTTACTATGGTACCACTCTATAGCTTGTAGATGACTTCTTGGAGCAAACATTAGTGGTTGAAAGTCATAAATTAGTCAGCATTCCGTTAAAAACTAAAGACTTCTGAAAGTTCTGCTAAAGAAATGGATGTCTGCTGCATCTTTCTGTGGTTAATTAAAATTTTGTTACATCAAAAAGAATTGTTTCCAAATCTGAAATCAACAGTGTTTACAAGTTTAGTGAAGTACAGCAAGCCTTGTGTTCTGTTCTAAAATGCAAGTCATGTAGTGGGAAAAAGGCAGCAGTGCTGTTGTGCACCAAAAAGCTCGCTGTGTACTTGTTTTTCTTGCTACCTCAGCTGGCAAGCACTCAGCAAAGCACTGCTATGTATCAAGCTTTAAAGAAAATAATCTCATTAAAAATCTGATCTCACTCCTGACTGCTCACCCATCCCCCCCATCTCTCTCTTGTTCACGTCTGTCATCTCACAGCCAATTCTGGAAACGGGAGGGAAAACATTTCCAGACTTCTCTGCTGTAGGTTAAATTCGTCACTCCCCACCCTAACTCTAAAAAGAGGTATAACCTGAGACGTTGCTGCTACATAATATCCATATACACGGTACACTTAGTTCCCGGAAATGCCATGCAATCTCCTCTCACTCGCATTAAGCTTAGATTGATAAAGGCTACCTTCACTCAATCAGCATAAACTACATTGTATCCTAAGACCTTCAGAAACAATGCAGGCACAAATTAGAATATTACTCTTCTGAACTCACACTCAAGTCCCAGGAATGTTTTCAATAAAACATTTAACATGCAGTATAGCCAGCAGATACCCGAAATAAAAAAAAAAAAAAAGATTGTGCAAGTGTCTTTACACTGCTACAGCAATGGAATTACTGCATGTGGCCATCCCCATATTTGTGAGTTTGTCTGGGTCACTGTAGGTTAAAAATGAACAGGTAATAACTGTCAACAGCAACTGTTAGCACAGGTAATACATGCTTAACTGCTCTAAGGTCAGAGAGCTACCACTGTTCTTCTGTGCATTAATTCCAGCTGAAACAGACTGCACTGCAGGCCCTCAATAAAAGTGTCAGGAGGTAGCAAGTGGGTCTGAACAGACAGGCACAGTAAACCTTTCCTCAGGGTTGGGTTATTACAGCATATGGTGCTGTGTGTTTCTGCCTCACTGCTACAGACCCACTTATGCAGTTCTAGGATGATACTGCCTGCACCTTGAGTAAGCTCCTGCCTGCACCTGGGTAAGCTCCTATCTCCACCTGAGTGAGCTCCTACATGGTATTGTAAATGGCTTGTGTAGGTTCTGAGACCAGCCAAAATATGGAGTACAATGTTTACATGAAATGCACCCACATACACATCACAAGAGCACACAAATGTACCATGCTCACTCACCCACTTACACATCACAAGGGCACACAAGTGCACCATGCTCATTCACTCATGTACACATCACAAGGGCACACAAATGCACCATGCTCATTCACCCATGTGCACATCACAAGGGCACACAAATGCACCATGCTCACACCCACTTACACATCACAAGGGCACACAAGTGCACCGTGCTCATTCACCCGAGTACACATCACAAGGGCATGCACTGTACTCATCAGTTAAAATGCCACTATGACTCTAAGGGAGTGCTACAGCAGTACAATGAGTCAACGTATGGTACATCCACAAAAAGTGTACATCAGCACATGTGAGGTGAACGTAGAGTGCAACGTGTGAGGTCAGTGTAGAGCAATACATGTGTGGTCAGTTTACGGTGGTACATGTACAGTTAGTGTACATGTGAGTCTGGTGTAGAGCAGCACATATGTGGTTATAAATAAAGTCATATGTGAATATTAATATTGTGAGTTAGGTAGTTATCCCTCAGACACTTCTCTTCAGTATGACAACCTAACCTCACTCTCTGTGGCAGTATAACTACCTAACCTCACTCTCTGTGGCTACCTAACCTCACTCTCTGTGGCCCTAACTACCTAATTCCAATCCCTGTGGCCCTGCTACTACCAGATTCTCTACGGCCCTTCTCTTCAGTATAACTACCTAACCTCACTCCCTGTTGCCTTTCTCTTCAGTAAACTGCCTAATTTCACTCCCTGCGGCCCTGCTACTACTTGATTCGCTATGGCCCTTCTCTTCTGTATAACTGCCTCACCTCACTCCCTGTGGTCTCACATCTCCCTGCCATGATCATGAGCAGCTTTACCATGCTTCCTGTCTCCTGTGCTCTGCAGCAAGAAGAGTTTCAGTTCCTCTAGTTTCTGGCTGAATCCTGACCCCCCTCCATCCCACACTTGCTGCTCTTGACTTTCCTCTGTACATGGTTCTCAAGGTGTGGCTTGAGCAGGGCCCCACTGGTGGGGGCATTATCTTTTTCCATTGGCTCTGTTCTCCCTGATACACACCATTACCATTTAATGCTACCACAACCTGCTCACTATTCCTGGTGGTCCAGTCTATGTGATCGACATCAACAGATCCGTTTCCTCCATGACTGCCATCTGATGTAATCCTTCCATATGGTACTTTCATAGCAAGGTTGCTGTGCCCCAAGAGAAGGAGCAATGAATCTCAACTGCCACCTTCCTTATACCCTAGCCCATCCTCTATCCCATGAGGAGTAGTACTGAATTTCAAATGCCACCTTCCTTATACCCTACTCCATCATCTCCTGCCCCATGAGTAGTAGTACTGAATCTTAACAACCACCTTCCTTATAACCTACACCCCATCCTCTCCTCTCCTATCCTATCCTATGAGTGGTACTGAATTTCAACTGCCACCTTCCTTATATCCTACCCCATCCTTTGTCCCAACAGTACACAGTCTAATCCTGTTCAAAGAAGATCAAGCACCTTACCAAAGTTCTGTGTGACGCCAAAAAATCAAGTGCACAACGAAGAAAAACGTCACAGAACACTGCTAGGAAATTCCACTGTTAAATAAAATCAGAGTATAAAAATATGAATATAAAAAGGCAGGCAAAAAATCACAAAACAGAGCGCTTTCAGGTGTAACCCTTCTTCAGATACCTGCTGAAACATTCAACATACAATTTAAATCCGTATCAACCAATCAAAACTCAATAAAACACCCGCCTATTTTTCAGGGCGGGTTTCATAGAAACCATCTCATTAGACCAGGTGATCTATGAGCCATAAGTTCTATTATCCATTTTGCCTCTTCTAACTCTGTTTTATTCCGGATATTGCCCCCGGTTTTATTCCTGATATTGCCCCCTCTGCTGTTCATCTTAATATTAACAATAGTGAGCCATAAGTTCTATTATCCATTTTGCCTGTTCTAACTTGGTTTTATTCCTGATATTGCCCCCGGTTTTATTCCTGATATTGCCCCCGGTTTTATTCCTGATATTGCCCCCGGTTTTATTCCCGATATTGCCCCCGGTTTTATTCCCGATATTGCCCCCGGTTTTATTCCCGATATTGCCCCCGGTTTTATTCCCGATATTGCCCCCGGTTTTATTCCCGATATTGCCCCCGGTTTTATTCCCGATATTGCCCCTCTGCTGTTCATCTTATTAACAATCGCTCTAAATTTAAAGCAATGTTGTGTATTTTTTGTATTTTTCTCTATATGCCTGTAGAATGCAGATGTACATAATACCCTCTACAGGCATATAGAGAAAAATACACAATAGGCGGGTGTTTTATTGAGCTTTGATTGGTTGATATGGATTTAAATTGTATGTTGAATGTTTCAGCAGGTATCTGAAGGGTTACACCTGAAAGCGCTCTGTTTTGTGATTCTTGCCTGCCTTTTTATATTCATATTTTTATACTCTGATTTTATTAAACAGTGGAATTTCCTAGCAGTGTTCTGTGACGTTTTTCTTCGTTGTGCACTAATCCTGTTCAGTCTTCTCTAGGATGTCTCAGAGACCAACACACTGAAGCGCATCATACAGCTTAAAGGGTTTCCATATAGATAAGACTTCTACATACAGCCAAAGGGACTACATTTTTCAGTTTGTTGCAAGAAGGATAAAAGGAAATGATGACACATATAAAAGTATCAGACAACGTGTTTTAAAAAGCAGCATATTACAAGAAGCTTCATGAAAAATAAAATTGGGCTAGAACTCAGCCACTTTATAGGTTCATAGATTAGTACTAAGCTAAGCTAACTGCCCTTGCGAGCCATTTTAAGCCTAGCCAATTATCCCTTGTGAGACTCAAACCCTGCACATTGTTTGCAAGGCAAGCACCTTAACCATTAGGTCACCCTCCCAACCCCCGAATAAACAGGCTCTGCAAAGCTCAAACCCAGGACCCTGTACACTACAGACACAGTAGTTAACCACTAAGCCATCATAGCAACATAGTGAGTTGAGCAGCATCTGGACCTTTCCATGGTACCCCTGGTTATGAATCCTATGAAAACTGCTCTAATCTTAGCAGGTGCAAAGATGTGATAGGGGGAGGATACTGGCAATAAATACATATAAAATGGGATCTACCATTCTGTGGCACTGTTTAACCTTCGCTAGTTAGAATTCAGGGGTAGCAGAGTATGGTAAAAGTAGCAAATGGCAAATATTACAGACACTGCCATTAATACACTCTACTGAATAAGTCAGTTGAAAATAATTCTTTCATCTTCTGAAAAAGTAAGACAACTTGCCTGGTTTCCAGAAATTTCCTGGAGAAGAGCATGAAAGTCCGACTTGAGCCAAAGCTGAACTGACAATGTTCAGTGACGTCAGTTACCTTCAGAGGTGAAACGCTGCAAATGTCACTAGAGAAAGTAAACGGAACATCTCCTTTTGATTTCAGAACACTTTCTTTTTGTGGCACAGTGGCTGACTTGCTTCAAGAACTCCCTCATTTTAGGATGCAAACTACAGCTGAGCTACTGGTTAAGTGACAGCACAAAGGACAGGTGTGTTAAATTCTTACCTGGAGACTTAGAATTAGCCAGTGAGTCTATGTTCCAGTGGAGTCAGTACTGGAATGAACGTGAGTAGCTAATGTAAACTCTTCATCACAGTGGGTGGCAACTTCATCTCCAAGCAGGTGTTAAGCAGAAGACGTACTGTGAATTTGTATATGGTAGAATCCACAAACTGTCCTGACATTACAGGCCTTACTTCAGCAGGAAGAACAATTGCATCATGGGAAAGACTTCAGCAAGAAGAACAACGGCATCATGGGAGGGTTAGCCTGCCAGCCAGCCATGGATAATGGCTGCAGAGTCCCAGACTATTGCTACCATTTTGTGCTTCATTGGATAGGATTACAGAATAAAAGGGTCTAGTGGAGAGAGTGCAGGGCTAAGTGATCAGGTTGGGATAGCTACAAGAAAGAGCAAGTTAAAAAGCTGGGCTGGGGATGTCAGTGGCTGGGAAAATTAATGATGCTGTGTCACATGATCACAGCTGCTCAGAAAAAAAGTTCACAAGCAGAAGAGGTACATGGGAAACCATCTTTCATTTCACTACTGGAGGTATCACCTGGGTTAGGACTTAGTGGATTCTCTGTTTTGGTGCTCCTGTGGGGGACTGTGTTGAGGAAAGAGAGAAAAATAAGCTTAACAAGGAGTACGAGTTAAGAATCAAGAAGCTAGTATGCGACTGAGAAAACTAAGTAGGCACGGAGCCTTTCTCTGTGTGACCTCCGCAGGTAGGATCTGCTGCTGGCCAGAAACTTGTGTGACTGACTTTAGGAAGGGTTCAAGCTCTTCAGTAGTGTGTGTGTGTGTATATATATATATATATATATATATATATATATATATATATATATATATATATATATATATATATATATATTGGTGGCGGCTGGTGACTTCAAATCAAAGGGGGGCTGCAGGAGACAGCTGAATGGGTGGGGTCAATGGGAAGGGTTGCAGGCAACTAGAAAGGGGAGGAGCTATGCTCAAAACCACAAAAACTAACTAAATACACTGCCCTGGGTGCCAAACCTTCATTATGAGAGTCCAATCAAGACAAAATGAAGTGTACAATAATAAAAATATTTCAATGCATTGGCTGCATGACAGCTTACTTAATATCTAGATGGAAACAAAAAGGCTGTGAGACATGAAAAAATAAATTACCTTTTAAATGCATTACTGGAATGCCAGTCAAAATCAAGTATAAGAAAAACAAGCAGCACTCAACTCAAACCACTTCTTGCACTGCAGTTCTAATTATAATTAATATTCAGCTTTATTAAAGTACCAAGTAACATGCTGAAAGTAGAAATCTCTGATGCCCCCACTTGTAAAAATGTTTCTTATCCAAAAAAAGACCTGCTGCATGACAACTATCTACTTGTTTCATAGGGAAACATGATCAAAGTAAAAAATGAAAAGCAAAAAGAAATAAGCCCAAGATACATTGCTTAAAGGATTACTGTACAAGTAATGTACCACACACAACAGATTGGCATTCTGCTTGGTTTATGGGTAAAGCCTGCAAAGATGACTGCAAGTCTCCAACAAATGTAATGAGCTTCTTAAAATAATGTAATCCTGACCTTTATTACAAATATTGTCATATGCATTTCAATACCCAAGGCTTATACATTATCTAGTTAAGTATTCTCTGCATGGCAACAGAAAGGCTTTCAATGCTGGCAATTCTTTAACAGTATGCTTATTAAAGCTTACTTGCATCTTACGATCTCAGCCAAGCTTACCTGATGGTCATTAAAGTATTGCTACTTAAACACATAGCAACAGGCACTTTGAGTAATAAGCATAAATCAACAGTACAAAAAATATGACCGAAACCAGACCATTCTGCAAAAATCAAGGACAGATGAAAAGCCACTCTAGTACTTGTGTCTACCTTGGATGGGGGGGATACTCTGCACATTTACACTGCATAACTACTCCTTGCCTTGCTTCGACACAGCCAGAGTCACTACATGGGGGAGTGGGGTGCAACAAGTATGTCACAATTTGAAATGTCTCTGGCTGACTGTGATGGCCCTGACACATTTGTCATACCTCTCAACCTCAGAGCAAGAAATCTGGACAAAGCCATACAAAGAAATGGGACAAAGGCCCAAAAATAAGGACAATTTTTAAAATATTGCTCTTATAAACTTAGAAAGATAATAGAGGTCTTGCATTAGCATGAATTTTCTGAAGGGTATGAAATCTGAAACTCAAATGTCTGTCATTATTTTCTAACTTCAGTCTTTAATGATTTGTCACTAATTTGCCAAATAAAACACAATTTTATGAAAAATGGACCAAAAATGTGATGTAAAAATATAAAATAGCCACACAATACAGCTGGGAACCTGTCAAAGAAGGGACACTAATATTAGTACTGCTAACTTGAGCAGCTGACAAAATAAAAGAATCTACATGCATTTCTGAAATAAAAGTAATCTAGAACTCTGATTATTACAGTTATATCTCTTAATTGTAAACCCTCCATGTTTTCTTCCAAATTTGCTATTTTGCGGAGGGATTATTAGGGGGGAGAACAACATTTTGAGCCAAAATCTGGGACAGTTGAGAGGATTGGCTATGCCTAATTCTATAAAGCAATTTATTTGCATGTACCTCTCAACCTGTTAATGCATTAAATCTGGACAAGGCCAAATACATTAGGGGAACATATAAATACTACAAATTGCTCTTGTATAAACTGAGACAGTTGATAGAACAACAGATCTTACTTTAGCATGCATTTTTCTGAAGGTTATGAAGTCTGAAACTCAGTGTGTCATTATTTAGTGACTTAATTCCTAATGATTTGCCAGAAAACCACAAATTTTATGAGGACCAAACCGAAAATAAGAAGCAAAAATCTATTCATTCTTTGAAAATCTGGACAGTTGGGAGGTATAGTTCAGCTGGGGCTGTCTAAGTTTGCCGCCCTTCCTCCTCACAAATGGAGCCTCCCCCTGCAGCCATTCCAATGATCCATTACTTGGCTATTTCACTCTATTTCACTCCATTTAACATAAACACTAAAGTGCATACTGATTTACTTCTATGATGATTTGGACTTCATTTGAAAGTTTTATTTTGCATTTTACAGCACATACACTAAGACATCTGCTAAACAAACTTAGCATTAAAACTTCATTGAAACAGCATTGAAACCCACATTCAAAGAAAATACATTTTACCAGTGGCAGATAAAGATTAATTCTGGGCTGTTTTCAAATCCTAGGCCCCTTGCATATGAACCATAAATGTTCTCTTTGATACACCTTCCTATTGTTTTGAACAATTTTCCAATAAACAATGAAACAAAACACATGCACCAATAATGACAAAACTGCCCAATTCAGAACATCTTTCCAGTAAACAATGAAACAAAATGCATGCACCCATAATGACAAAACTGCCGAGTTCAGAACATTTCCATCATAAAAGTCTACTCAAACTTCTACAGTCCACCATTATCAGTAAATATGCACAATTCTACAGTCCACCATTATCAGTAAATATGCACAATTCTACAGTCCACCATTATCAATAAATATGCACAATCTCTGAAGAAGTATGATACACTAGTAATATTGCAATAGGAAATGGATGGCAAACTGATAACAGGCTCATATTTAGTATCTTAACTTTTTCAGTACGGCAGCATCCACCCCTTGTGGGAGTAGAACCAACAACCTTCTGCATCAAGAACAAGTATACAGCCTGTTGTGCTATTAACAATGCAAGCTGACTTAGCATAAGCAGCACTAAACTTCTCTTCCCCTGCACCTCTCAGCTCCTTGTAAAATCTACTCAATACTCAACTGCATCTCAACTTCGCAGCACAAGAAATCTGGAAGAAGTCAAATTTATTGGGGGGGGGGGGTCAAAAGCCCGAAAACCAGTGACACATTAAACACTGCTTGTATAATCTTGGAAAGTTGCTAGAATAAAATGCTGTACATTTTACTGCTAAGGTCCCTATGTAAAAGAGTCAGAGAAACATACCACTATGCTAAATCAGCTGCTTTGTGAAAGAAAAATGTTGTGTTACCACTATACATTTTACTGCCAAGGTCCCTGTGCAAAACAGTCAGAGCAACATACCACTACGCCAAATCAGCTGCTTTGTGAAAGAGAGGAAGACTGAAACTTAAATGGCTATCATTTAATGAATTCAGTTCTCACCATAGCTGTCAACCTCTTAGCACAAAACATCTGGACAAACACAGTAATGAGGGAATACAGCCCTCAAACATATTCAGTGAATTCAGTTCTTGCCCTAGCTGTCAAGCTTAGCACAAAAAACCTGGACAAAGCCAATAATGGGGTAATACAGTCCCAAAAATAAAGATAAATTTCAAATATTCATCTTATAAAGTTAGAAAATTGCTAGAATAAAAGGTTGTGTTACTATGTATTTTCTGAAGAATATGAAGTCTGAAATTCAAATGCCTCAATTTTACTTCTGACTGAACAAAAACAATTTTCAGCAGAGGCCCAGGGAGAAATACTGCAGACACATGTCTTTGTAAAATGGCAGGACACCAGAGCAAATCCACACAAACACAGGGATGAGATACAGACTGCACACAGAAGGCACCCCAGCCAAGAATCAAACCAGAAAACCTATAGCTGTGAGGTAACAATGCTACCACTGCACCATCAAATATGTAAGGAATTAAATATTCAGAAACCTGAAGTCTGAAATTCAAATGCCTGTCAATTTTATTTAACATTTGTTAATCAGGACAGTCTGACTTGGAACAAAAAAAAACAATTTTCAGCAGAGACCCAGGAAGAAATAATGCAGATATGTCTTTGTAGCATGGCACCCCAGCCAAGAATCAAACCAGAAACCCTATAGCTGTGAGGTAACAATGCTACCACTGCACCATCAAATATGTAAGGAATTAAATATTCAGAAACCTGAAGTCTGAAATTCAAATGCCTGTCAATTTTATTTAACATTTGTTAATCAGGACAGTCTGACTTGGAACAAAAAAAAACAATTTTCAGCAGAGACCCAGGAAGAAATAATGCAGATATGTCTTTGTAGCATGGCACCCCAGCCAAGAATCAAACCAGAAACCCTATAGCTGTGAGGTAACAATGCTACCACTGCACCATCAAATATGTAAGGAATTAAATATTCAGAAACCTGAAGTCTGAAATTCAAATGCCTGTCAATTTTATTCAACATTTGTTAATCAGGACAGTCTGACTTGGAACAAAAAAAAACAATTTTCAGCAGAGGCCCAGGAAGAAATAATGCAGATATGTCTTTGTAGCATGGGAGGACACAAAAGCAAACCCACACAAACACAGGGAGAAGATGCAGACCCCACACAGAAGGCACCTCAGCCAAGAATCAAACCTGAGAACCTGCAGCTGTGAGACAACAATGCTAGCACTGCACCATCAAATATCAAGCAGTGCAATATTTAGAAACCACAGATATTATGAGGAACAGATCAGATCAAATATGAGGCAAAAATCTGCAACTTTTTTACAAATGGTGGTGGGTAGGGAATTCAGGTCCTTAACACTTGCATACAAGGTACAGGGTTCAAGCCTGAGGTATTCCCTACCACACCACCATGAGTTTGTTCTAGCCACCAGTATATAGCAACTGGGGCATTTCACACACACACACACACACACACACACACACACACACATTTGTATATGTGTACAAAGTAATACTGGTCAATGTTTAATTAGTGTTCATAACATTGTCTTGAAAAGTACAGTGCACAGTAGGCAGGGGGTGGTGTGCAGTCCTTGAAAGCTTGGGCTCATAACTCTGAACTGCAGCCCTATCATGTAAAGTTTCCTTGTATATGCACAGCTGACAAAACCTGTCAAGTTCACTATACCTTCTTAGGTCCATTCATCATCACATATTATTCGGTTCCATTGGGGTACATTTAAAATCTGCACCACCAAATATAAATTAGCAGCAGTGACATTAGCTCCTGCCTGTCATAGTACTTTTGAACAAACGTTTTCACACAACTAGTCTTTGGTCTTTTAGATTTCATGAAAACAGCATGTATTAGAGTGATTATAAAAGATAGTTTTCTTCCTAAAGGCTTGTCCCAAAGTAAATGGATGTGTTGATACATCAAAAAGAATAATATGAAGCACTTGAAATCATTTTCCAGTTGTTTTTTGCTTGACTTCTGACACTTTACAACATGAGCCTTCATTTCTATTGGTTTGCAACGGACAGTAAGAGTCTACTTTAAAACACACATAACATGAGCTTAGATTTAAGCAGAACCGCTCATTTAGATAACAATGAGAGGCATCTTTTCAGTATAATATTGGTCACGTTGTTTTAGATCCCTTATAAATATACACTTCTAACAAATCAGTGAGTGGTGTTATACTTCCAGTAAATCTTTGGAATGTACCAACAGAAATACTAGTCAGACTGTTCAGAAGGTGTCCTAATATTATTCTCTATCAAGGTGCCAATATGCCTGGCCTGACAAACACTTTAAAATATTTACATCCATCCATGTTCTTTTGCATAACATAGTTTGCTGCATACTTGCCACTGACAGCTTTATAGAGACAAAGACAAATGACCACGGCTGGAGCCATAAATGCCAGCTCTTGGAACTTTAATTACAGGAGTGGTATAGCCTACGAGTATACGGCCTCACATGAAAAACTGAAATAAAGTGCTGTGTTCCTTTCTTTTGTGGATCTAGGTAGGACCTGGTCATTTTATAGCACTTTCTGCAGAAAATAGAGCAATTTTCCT